>NW_026732369.1:157500-290000 GCF_028476545.2 Physella acuta | reverse complement strand
GCATAAGGGAACCCTCAAAATAAAAAAAAATCATTTCAACTGTGAATCCCGTAACGTAGTTTATGTCATCCAGTGCAGGCGATGCAACATCTTTTATATTGGATAAACGGGGAAACGATTGTCTGACAGGGTTAGCCAAACATATGCGTTCAATAAAAAATTATTGGCCTAACACTTTAACAAGAGTGGACATGACAGAAAAAGTGACTTTTGTGTAACCGTTGTTCGGTTTTGCCATGATTTTAAAAACCGCATAAACA
The DNA here is from genome assembly GCF_028476545.2 of Physella acuta. Taxonomy (NCBI): domain Eukaryota; kingdom Metazoa; phylum Mollusca; class Gastropoda; family Physidae; genus Physella; species Physella acuta. The sequence goes on along the minus strand of NW_026732369.1, from coordinate 289,740 downwards.
CTGAAACTCGACTTATACTTGCACACGGTCACCAGATGATCACCTAACCAACCCCAAACCCCCCTTCCCCATACACCACCCCTATACGGTATCCAAGCGTCCTTTTTTACGCGTCTTTTCTTTTGGATATCGTGACTTGCAGACAAGACGTGTTTTCACTGTCGAGCTAAGTCCAAAATTGTTTTACTTTTTGTCTTTTCTGTCTAATCTGTAACCACACTGGTGTGTGCTGACGAAGACATGGAAACCTCCATAGTACTTCTAATTGTCTTTAACTGGTGAGGTAACTAACACTATCTGTTTTATTACTTATTGTATCAACCTCACTGCAGCTAGCATTTGTATTTATCAAAATAATGTGTGGCAATAAAAGAAAGACTAATATTAATGTCGTCTAGCCAAATAAAAATTCAACAACAAAAAATGGCGTTTCACGAAATTAAGCATTTTAATTAAAACGTTATTTAAAAGATATACATTTTACATATTATAAAAATATTTTTTGACAGAGATTTATAAAAACAAAATTTTCAGTTATATTTAAAAGAAGTGTTATTATAATAATATGTTTTTCAATACAGCTGAAGCGTAAATTGCTTGAATTGTTAACAATATAAAAGCTTACACATAGCAGAGAAAACTTTATGCCTAAGTTCTCTGAGTTCTGAAAAGGCTTGAACAGCAAATCTGTTTTCTTCCACTGGCTTGCTGGCAATACCATCCAACTCCTTGATCTCTGTCAGACCAATACCAATAGCATAGATATGAATACCCTCTGCTCTGGCTTCTTCAGCGTCTGGTATGGTTCTTCTGCTGTTGATGTTGGAGTAACCATCAGTCACCACAATAGCAATGTTGTCAACACCTGGACGATCTCCATTCTCTGCAGTAAACATTACTGTCCTCATTGTTTTCAAACCATCTGCAGTGTTGGTGCTGCCATAGCGATACGGAATATTATCAATAGCATTGTATACATCTTCTTTCTTTGAAAAATCTTTCAGCTGGAACTGGATATAATCCTCTGTGCTGTAGATGACAACACCTACCCTAACATTGCCATTGTCAATATTAGATTCCAAGAGGAAATCTTTCACAAAGTCTTTGGTCAACTTAAAGTTTCGTACTCCTACGCTGAATGAAGCATCAAGAACAAACACAATGTCAATTCTAGCATCAGCACACCCTATAAAATTAAATAGAAAACTATATTATTATTACTATATAAGAAATATCGCGCATGTCTCTCGATTTTAAAGGTTTTGTTACCCACTATTTTTCATAAGGAGTCAGGAATTGGAGGCAGTCATAATTTATTTTTATAATGCAGATGCTGTAAACCGAACGTTTTAATGCCGTTTTGTAGCGACTATATAGGTTAAAGCTAAATTGGCTAAACAACGTGAATATTACTTTTACTCAATTTTAAATTACACGTATTTCTATAACAAACCACCTCTCACCCTTTTGTGTGTTCGCGCTGAACGTTAGCCCTACACACCCAAACAAGCGAGCACACTATACACGTGTTTATATTTAAATATCTAAAACATATATTAAAGAAAAACAATTGAACCATTCACTCAATGAGGCGTAGCTAGGTGAGGGCGGGTGGGGCAGCCGCCCTAGGCACCGACCTAAAGGGGACGCCAAATTGGGTAGAAAAATAAAATAACATGCTTATTCCGATCTACATTACAGTCGAATTTGCTACTGCGTAAAATTGAAATGGGTTGCTACGCCTCTGTGCACACACTCACATAGTAGTAAACTACCGTTTAAAAAAAAAGAAAAGAAAAGAAAAATTAAAAAAAAATATGAAAAAACATAGGTCTCTTATTAAATATTAGTAAAGGTATTCAATATATATATTTTATATATTTAAGGAAAAACGAATTTCCTCTTTTTAGTGCATTATCATATAAAAGTTTGCAATTAACGTTTTCTGCTTTTTTTCAGTACTTTAAAATTTTTAAACCAATAGAGTTGCATAGATAAAAAATATTAAGCACCAAATGTAAAATGCAGTGAAATACTTTCATATTTATTATGAGCTGCGCATTAGCTAGACTGGATCTTATTTTAGTGGTTGATGATTTTAACAATTTCAAGAGAGCCCAACTTTGTTCTTATCAAACAATTTAAGAAAGACTTCCTTGTGGATGCAGACATTGATAAAGGCAGTGTTAGAGTGGGTGTTATCATATACAGTACAGAAGACTATGTCCAGTTCCAGCTTAACACACACAAAACTAAAGCAGCTGTATACAACGCTATTGATTATATACCTTATCGATTTGGAAGTACAAACACTGCAGATGGTTTGAAAACAATGAGGACAGTAATGTTTACTGCAGAGAATGGAGATCGTCCAGGTGTTGACAACATTGCAGTTGAAATTACTGATGGTATAACAAAGATTAATAACCTGCGAACCAAAGCAGAAGCTAAAGAAGCTCGAGCTTAAGAGATCCATGTCTGTGATATTGGTATTAAGGTGACTGACACAAAATAATTGGATGGCATTGCCAACAAACCGTTAAATCTGTAAAGGCTTTCGTGTACAGATCTTTACTAAATTGTCCCCATTAAGATACAGGGTATTGTCGTCACTTTGTGGGGGGGGGGGTAAGTATGTATGTGTAAGACATTAAACAAAACTCTTTAGATTAGTTAGCTGTCCTCGCTCACACATATGTTGTGTAGTGTCTGCATCTCTGTGACACAAAGATACATTTAATGTAGTCCAAGAGCATACGGGGTTCACTTATTGTGATTTTTAAATTAATTTATTTAGAATATTATTATGCGTAAACTTTTTAATAATGTTACTGTAGCATGGTTTATGTAAAAACTGTATTGTCCTACTAAAATGTAAACATTGTAACATGGTTTAATTTATTTTGACTTACCGTGTGCCAGCCAGAGCAAGATAAGAATACTCAAATATTAAAGTATTACTTTAAGGCTCACAGACCTAGGAGTTTACCAAGGTATATACAAACAGGCTTTATTGGTTCACAAACTGATAATTACGACATAACCTCATCATAAGATGGCCAGACAAACTGTCATATAGAGACTGAAGGCATCAAGCCCATAAACGGAAATTGATGAGAAGAGAAAAGGATAATATATCGAGGAAAGCTTTGGACTGGAATCCCCAGGCAAGGAGGAACGTGGTTTTGCAAACAGCAGTGTTTCTTCCATACTTTTTCTCCAGAGGGGGGGGGGGGGTAGACTTTCTTCGGGGGGGGGGGGGGGGGGGGGGGTGGGGGGGGGGGGGAGAAGAGATGCCTGGAGGGAACTCTGGCAAACAGTTGAGATGAATTGTAGAAGAAGAGACAAAGGCCAGTGAGCTCACGTGGGCGGAGATAAGAAAACATCATTCCCACAAGCAAACATGAAGTTTAGTTTTTTTTTAAATTGATTTACATTACACTAAGAACAAACACAAGATCTAACCTAGCATTAGCACAGCCATAAACTTTTTAATTAAATTGGTTTAGATTTTTAAAATACATTTAAGAAATATTCTGTCTCGATATGATCAATCAAACTATACACTGGTGTACACTTATGTACACACAATATTTGTCTGAATGTTTTCCAAGTAAAAATACAAATATAAATACTGTTTAGAAAGAATTTTTATTCTGACACACCATTCTTACGTAGCAAGAATACAGTTTATTTTATTATTACTTTATATTTCACTAAAACAGACACGAGCTCTAACCTAGCTTAGATGTGGCTTAGGTTTTTTAACATTTATTTTAGCTTATACATTTTCAAAACTTTCCATTCTCAATAGGATGAACCAAACTATACAGATTGCGATAAGGTTAAAAAAAGGAAAGATTTTTTAATCTTTTACCTTTTAAAAAAAAACATTCATCTTTGCAAAATTTTGTGTCTACCTCTTTAAAGGATTTCTATTTCTTTTTTTAATTGCATTAATTTAAATGTAGCTACTTGAATCGGAAAACCCTTTTTGACTTGAAAAAAAAATAAAACAAACATTTTTATATTTTCATATATAAATTTCAGTTTGTTAAAACCATAATTATAACGCCTTTTTGTTTTGCTGTTATTTTTAAGTATATATGTGTCATTTCTTTTCAGAGGACAGCCTATTGTCAAAACAGCTAATATTTAATGAGGTTATTTATTATACGCCTTTGTTTTCTTCCTAAATTTGTGTTTCTAAAATCAAGTTGGATTGTATTCTAAAAATGCTACATTTTACTCAATATTTTTCTCTTAAAGAATATCTTGTTGCACTGGTATTCTTAACTTTTTAAATACACAAAATAGGCTAAATATGTTATAACAAACTCTGAATTTGTGAAAGAAAACGGTTTTACATGAGAAGTCTGGAACATATGATTACTGCATGCAGGGATAAATAACAGGTGATTCTTGAATTAAGAATATAAAGTGCATGAGGTAGGCAATGTAAACATAAAAAAAACTATCTACTAACTGGTACTTTTGTAGGTGATTTAGTTCCACCTATTTATAGATTTTTTTTTTCAAAAATAATGTATAATCATATTTTAAATTTAAGAATAAAAACAATTGATACATTATAAAAATAGATATTAATATACAACGTAATACCTACTTACTACTGTAATTATAACCTTAGGCTAGTAACATGAACTATTTGCATAAAAACTGTAATTCATTAGCCTTATGGCACTGACAAAAAGTAATTGAAACATAATAAAATAGTTATCAATAGCTTGAATACAAATAGCAGCTTGAGTCAGAGAGCAGTTACATTTTAGTCTTTTTGTTTTTAGGTGACTCGTAAGATTTTAAAAACTCTTATTCTTCACAATAATTAATTTTTTTTCCTTTTGATTAGTTCAAAGATCAACATAAATACGTTGCGTAGAAAATGATGAATTTAGTTTGTTAAAAAATGTTTGTGTATCCTTTTTTCATTATGATGTACATTTATGTCCACACAATATTTGTATGAATGTTTTCCAAATAAAAATACAAATATAAATATTTATTAGCAAGATTTTTTATTCTGACACACCATTCTTACATAGCAAGTTGAAGATCGTTTTTTAAATTGCTTTACAATTCACTAGGATTAAACATGAGATCTAACCTAGCACCAGCACAGCTAAGATTTGTTTAAGATATTTTAACATTTATATTAGCTTCTACATTTTCAAAACTTTCCATTCTCAATATGATAAATCAAACTATACAGATTGCGTAAAAAGTTTTTAAAAAAAGGAAAAATTATTATTTTATAATTTTCCTTTTTAATCAACATTCGTTTTTGCAAAATTTATTGTCTTCTTCTTTAAAGGATTTCTACTTAGTTTTTCATTGCATAAATTTGAATGTAGCTACTTGAATTTAAAAAAAAAAACCTTTTGATTAAAAAAAAATAAAGCATAAACATTGTGACATTATTATTACCTCTTTTTGTTTTAGTTATATTTTTTAGTATAAATGTGTCATTTGTTCTCAGAGGACAAACTATAATCAAAACAGCTATTTCATTTTTTAATGAAGTTATTTAATATAGGGCCTTCTGCTTTTTATTTTTTATTCCTATATTTGTGTTGCTGAAATCAAGTTGGATTGTATTCTAAACATGCAACAGTTTACTCAATGATTTTTTCTTAAAGAAAGTCTTGTTACACTTGTGTTTTTAACTTTTTTACTTTCTCGTATATACGAAGTATAGAGAAAGTATTGTAATCGTGCAAAAAAAAAAAGCTTTTATAGCTCCATGAGTCGGAAAAATATAGTTTAGCAATCTTGTCCGTATGTCTGTGTGTGTGTATAACTGTGTGTGTGGATGTGCGTGTGTGTGTCTGTAAACACGATAACTTGAGTACCGTTACAGCTCGGTTGATGAAATTTTATATATAAATATTTTATCAAAATCATAGATACGTATCAACTGTTGAACAATTTCTGATAACCGAAAGTGAAACTTTTTCTACTTCGAATTTTTCAAAAGCCCATTACTTGAATACTATTTCAGATAGATAAGTTAGTTTTCACAAGTAAGTGAAAGAGCTTATTCTCTGCCTTATGTCAAATTTTGGGTAATTTCCGTTGACCAGAAGTAGTAATTTACGCTATTTCCGATTTCTCAAAAAACGCATGTGAATTTATAAAGTATTAATAATATTCCGCACAATTATGCACATTTTTTTTTTGAGTTCACTTGGTGTGCAATTCTTTTTTCAACGAGATTCTGTTCTATTTTAAAACGTTTAAGTATTCAAAATGGATTAAAAATCATGTCTATATCCCGAGTTGCCGTACCCTGTTGTTTTATATAAGAATATTCGAGAAAGCTTAGGGGAGATCGCTCCCGGTTTAGAATATAAACTTAATAGGTTAAATATGTTTTAACAAACACTGGTTTTATGTAAAAAAACTGTTTTACATGAAAAGACTGGATCAAATGTTTACTGCATGCATGGACAAATAACAGGTTGTGATTCTTTTAAAATAATCATAAAAACATTGTTGACCACAATTTTCTTTCTAGTGACACATTGAAATACACAAAAAATGATTATATAAAATTTTAACCAAATACTTACTAACAACAGCTTTTACTGTAGATGTTGGTGGTGGTGGTGGTGGTTCAGTTCGAATAAGTGCAGATGTTGAACCTGGTATTAAAAAATTAGCTTATTAACATAAGTACTTGAGTAATATAGTCCCTAAAATGCACATTATTTGTTTAGTGATTTTGACAGTAAAGACGGCTTTATCAATCACTAGCGTATCCGTCCCCGCGCGTTGCCGCGGGAAAAGAAGAAAGTCCGACGAAATATATAAGATATATATTTATGCGTTACGAATTCTTAGACACATGAACTTGTTTTCTAAAAGTGAGTTATTTAAATGTAAACAATGCCTGCGCTTGGATTATAGATATCGGGACACGGGTTTACCAACACTACCGCGTGAAAACCTTGTGTGTACATTAATCACTCACCGAAATAATCAGGTAGAACACACGTCGGTGACCGCCCATGTGTCAGGGACGTAGAGGGGTGCTCTCGGGAGCCCGCCCCCCATTTCACTACAACTTAGGCGCCACGTACGGCCCCTGGCTCCTTTAAACTAACAGGCGTCATCGTGCAAAATAGCATACTGTTAACAAAGATGAAGATTGCGTCATTCGCTAAAGTGACACAAATGAACAGGATTTTTTTTCTTTAGCACATAAAAAACTATTTGACGTGTTTTAAACAACAGTGTGACTGATGCAATATGTTAGCGTTACTAATGGTCAATTAGTAGAAGCTCGATCTCAATTCCTGATTGGATTGTCTAAAAATAGATGCTAATTGTATCATTCGCAAAGTGACGAAACTGTTTGGATTGTTTTACAGACAAAAGGAAAAATCCCAGTCAATAATCTAATCTTGGTTAATTTTTCTGATTACTAAGATAAAACACTTATTACATGGCCCTTAGCGGCAAATCTGAGCCTTTGGGGACCGAAACTGACATTTTTGTTTGCAGCCAAATCGCACTCTACCAGGGCGCCGGCGGACACGCCTGATTAAATTTAGTGAGTGTTTGTAAAGCCACATTCTATCCATTGTCTATTACGCTGTTTAGACTCACCGTAGTCGCCATAGCGCTCACGGGAACGACCAGGAATTTGACATTTTTTTTTCGCAGAAACCTCCCCAGGAATATTCTCAACAACTTCCCAAAGTTTCACGGCGATGTGATGAGAGGTTAAGTAATGCATAAAGGACAAACAAACAAACAAACACAAACACACACATACATTGCTTTATATATATATAGATATAGATAGATAGATATATAGATAGATAGATTGGCCCCAAAAATTATTAAAATTTGAAAACTTACACAGCAGAGAAAATTTTATCTCTAAGTTCTACGAGTTCTGAAAAGTCTTGTACAAAAAATGAGTTTTCTTCCACTGGCTTGCTGGCAATACCATCCAACTCTTTGGTCTCTGTCAGACCAATACCAATAGCATAGATGTGAATACCCTGTGCCCTGGCTTCTTCAGCTTCTGGTATGGTTCTTTTGTTTTTGATGTCGGAGACACCATCAGTCACCACAATAGCAATGTTGTCAACACCTGGACGATCTCCATTTTCTGCAGTAAACATTACTGTCCTCATTGTTTTCAAAGCATCTGCAGTGTTGGTGTCGCCATAGCGATACGGAATAATATCAATAGCATTGTATACATCTTCTTTCTTTGAAAAATCTTTCAGCTGGAACTGGATATATTCCACTGTGCTGTAAATTATAACACCTACCCTAACATTGCCATTGTCAATATCAGCCTTAAAGAGGAAATCTTTCATAAAATCTTTCATCATCTCAAAATTTGTAGCTGTTACACTGGTTGAGGCATCAAGAACAAACACAAGATCAACTCTTGCGTCAACACAGCCTAATGATATTTACAAAAACATTCATGAAATTGTTCTCATTTTTAAATATATATATATATTTTTATTCCATTATTTACAGTTCATCTCTATTGTTATATTTTTATTTATGTTACCAACAATTTTTGAAAACCAGACATTCTATAGAATGCCTAGGCAAGGTATACAATCCTTGTGTCTTCAGGCAATATGTGAAATATCGGTGTTGTTACTTAATTTTCTTAGGCATCATATAAAATGCCTAGGCATTATAAAGAAATGACAAGAACTGATCAGGCAAATTATGAATTGCCCGGATTCCAAAAGCTTTTAGTGACAGTCAAAAAATGAAAGAAACAATACAAAATAAACAAAAAATGGCAATTTGAATTTTGTTTTTTTACGCAAGGTTATTTAATCTTTAAGCACTTTGTCTTGCACATACACATCAAAAATCTTTAGCTAGTTCATGTGGACTGAGCAGTAGCAGCAGATCGAAGAGGTATTTCGTGGTCAGGAACATCTTCATTCTTGAACAAGCCCTTTGGACAAAAATGGAATTGTGATCTTGCGTAGAGTTGGTTCGAAATTCCTCGCACTGCTCCATGTCGGTAACAGCAATCTTCTGTCACGACATAGCCACTGCTTGCAGATACGTGGTCCCCGCCTCCCTTGAATACGTCATGAATAGAAACCCGCACAGTGTCTACCAAAGATGCAGATCTTTTTTCGATTGTCTCTTATTTTCTAGGGCATTCTCGCCGTTAAAATAAATAATGCATCAAATATGGACCTTATAACCTACAATTACCTCACAGTCAACATCTTTATTAGATCGCATGAAAGTTTCATCAACGCTTTATGCACGCGTGGGTGCAGATGATTTTCTTTAGACACACAACACGTGGCTACATAGTAAGACTCTTCACTATCAACGTCTTGTAAAACATCTTGTGGTGGCTTAGATGTGAAACCCACTTTATACTTACAACCAAAGAAAGCTTCATAATGTGTTCTTTAATTTTCACGGTGAAAGGCCTGTTTTTCATACGTTGCACTAATTGTATTATCTCGCACTAGTGGTCAGTTTTTCATCTTTCATCCACGTAGACAGCATATTTTGGATGTCTTGGTTAACTGTTTCCCAAACTTTCCTGGCTTTGCGAGTGGCACGGCCTCCTATGTACAATCATCAAGGTGACTCAGTATACCTTCAAAGTGACTCAGTATACCTTCGCAAATTCCCGACCGTTGTTGGACTGTAAATTTAATGGTGCGGCAAAGGTAAATGTGTCTATCAAAGTTGTAAGCTACTTTTTCCACTTTCTTTATTTTGAGAGCCCTAAGAACCACGAACTGTGTGAGATTATCTTGGTTCGTCATTTTAAGCAAATTGTGGAAAGGTGACACTATGAGGTAAACATGCAAACGATAGAGAAAACAATGTTACACCCAGCCGTATTAATAACCGGCTATATAAAAACATCATTAGTATTAAATGCGAACACTTTACAGCTTTTAGGTGGGGGGGGGGGGATGAAAACAAATCCAAATTTTATAGTAAAAAAGGAGTGGGGTGACACCATCTGGTGACACACGACCTAGCGACGCCACCTGCCTTCACTACATTCCATTTCTTTACACCTTTGTTTCTTCTGGCATGGTCTTCACTGCATTCCCTTTCTTTACACCTTTGTTTCTTCTGACATGGTCCTCACTACATTCCCTTTCTTTACACCTTTGTTTCTTCTGACATGGCTCATAAAGGTAAAGATACAGTAAAAAATTATGACACGTAATGTACTTGTATTTGGGTGCAAGTTCTTTCAACATTCTGTCCCGCCCTCCTTAGATAATGGCCATGTAATGTAATTAATAATTGCTTGTGACAATAAAGAAATAGTATTGTTGCAATAATGGGGTTAAATCTCTGCCTCCTAATTCAGAAGCTCAAAATGCCTACATAAAATATTTTAATATAGGTAAAATAAATCAGCTAGCAACAAATAATGTAAAATAATTGTGTAATTTTGGTAACATACACCAAGTATAATGGAGAGGTGTGGTTGCATCCCTTTGCTCCACAAGGGTTCCGCTGATTTGATGAAAATAAACATTACAAGAAGGTATTTTATGTACGTTTTCTATTTTAGTTTGCATTTGACTAAAATTAATTTGAAAACTAAAACAATGAAAGCGTCACCCGATGCCAGAACATAAACTCCTGTTATCATAACGAAGATAATAAGATTTTATGGGAAATAACGCAACGTATGCGCTATTAGGTTTAAAAATAAATTACTAGTCACTGTTGTTGGTAGGCCCGTAGAAAAGGAATAGTGTCTCTAAGCGATGTTATCAGTTTTATACATTTTCATGGAAATAAAGTGTGTATGAAAAATAGGTTTTTCTTATTCTTTCATTCCATCTACACCATCTAACTTTTAAAAACTTATGCATAATTAACATGGTGACTAATGATGTTACACTAATTTAGGCATAAAAGAGAAACACAATTATTTCTAACATGCCATCATAACAACCTAAACTAAAATTCTATAATATGCAGAGGCAGATTTAGCTAGAGCGGGGTTCCAGATGATATTTTTTGGGGAGCTACTGCATATAGGCTACACACACACACTTACACACACACATATATATATATACATATGTGTGTATTACAATTTTTGCGGTATATATATATAAATAACATGTATATTGTATCATCCCAACATACCTGTGCCAACAGAGAGCAGGTAAACAAGGACAATCGCTACCCTGGCCAGGCCACTAGTGTCCATTTTTTTTCTGGCATATAGGAAAGAAAAAAAAAGTATGTTTTAAAAGTGATAGAATAAGTAGATCGAGGTTCTGCTGAAAACAGAAGCAGGTTGTCTTAGATTTAAACGTTACCGCAGAATAGAGTACTACTTGCTTTAAAAAAATCAGGCCATATTTTGTAGGTAGGGGACAGAAAACCACTGAATTTTATTTCGTTACTACAATGTATGAGTTAGTGGTAATTGTTTGATTAGTTCCTTCAAATTGAACGTATCTCAATGAAATTTTCTCCATTGAAATCTTTTGCAATGCCATGAATCTGTTTATTGTTCAGAAAATTCAGCAGCGTGTGGTGATTTTATCACTCACTAGATAATTTCTGGATTATAAAAATTGAAGAATTTTCAAGACAACATGTTTAGATCAATAAGTATGTAGGAAATGTTCACAAATTTTATTCTACTGTTGCACAAAAAAACAATCAGATAGTTCATACACAAAACCTTAAATGGATACGCTCCATTTATTTTTATTTTTCTATAATTTAAGGTCTAAAACCTTTTGAACACTTCTTCCATGTTTGGCAAATGAAAGTAAATATAAAACAGCAAAATAAGGGTTAAAAAGAATTTTGGTTAATTTTGGAAACCCGAAAAAAACTCCGCCATTTTGAATTTTTCGGTACTTTGTAAAACGCTAGGGCTCTTTTTATTTATGCATATAGAGCAATCAAATTTAAACTGCTTGTATTTCGGTATATATTAAAACTTTTGTCACGTTAACTTTTCGAAAGAGCTACTGGTCAGAGTTTTACAAGGTCTGAAACATCGTACCATTTTTAGTAAACAAAAGTCTAAAAATTTGCATACTTATACCTTTTTCTTTGAAAGCCAGCAAATTCCCTCGTGACAAAAGTTTTATTTTTAAACGAAAAACAATTACTGAAAATTTGGTGTGAATTGTTTTGATAAATAAAAAAAATAGTTGGCTTTTTAGTGTTAAAAATCTGCGAACTGAGAAAAATAGCAAAAAGTAACAAAAAGTAGGTCACGAAAATACCATAACTGTGATATTTGTAATGCCGATTTCAAGCTTTGGGTGTTTCCGAGTTGAATGAAAATACGTTTATCAAACACTTGAGAAATGCAGCTTTCCAATGATGTGAAATGCAATATGATGACGGATATAAAACGTTTCGTAGAGTTTTGTTTCATTAAGATTATTATTTTCTTAATACAGAAATGGACAAAATATCCAAAGGTGTAAGAAACACATCATGAAAAAAAAAACCCACAGGAATTAGGTGATGTTGTAAGGAGCATATCCCGTTAAACAAAATCAATAATGATTTTAATCTGATATTAATATGTGTCAGTGGTTGACATGTTTTTAAAAAGTGCAATAGCATTATATGTAACGGGGATTACATAAATAATGTTTAATATAAAAATAAACCCCAATCACCAAGTGATTGTAGCATAAAAAACACTACGTCAAATGAGTAAACCAAAATAAGCCGATAATTAATTTGGCACAGGACTTATTTTCATATTAATATCACAAATAAATTCAAATAAATTCATCTTATAAATTGTATTAACTAAATCAAATTCAATGATAGCCTTCCTTATAAACAAGTCATTTCATTACCACGCTTGAGCAATTTCCTTTTTTTCCCCCTCAGTTGACCCATTTAAGTATAATCTGGGCCACATCATTATCACATCATATCATTACTGTGATCAGCATTACTGTAATCAAGTGTTTCTTGATCACTTAAGTTCCCCCCAATAAGTATTCCTGTAGTTTGGTCATTGACCATACAATGGCGAAACATTAATTTTCCCACGGTAGAGTAAGTTCTCTCGGTTTGTGTTCAGTGAACTGCTTAGATAAAAAAAAAGCCATAATATGTTATCTATTTCCTGCATAAAACGTGCTCCTAGCCCAAAATTTGAAGCCTCAAGCGCTTCCCCACCCAGGTTTTTGTAGTAGGCTATTATCAAGAGGCAATAAACTTGTGCAAGCTACAATTTAAGTAGGGATAGACATTGTACTGAAGTGGGAAGACCGGCTAAGAAACATAACTTTATCTCGTTCGTTGATAGTTGATCTGAGAATAACACTCGATGAATAGGATATGTAATACTTAATAGTCATTAATTCATTACCTGTTGTATACATATTTTATGCTTACATAGAAAAATCTGTCTAAAATTTATAACATAAGTCAACACATGTTTAATAGTCAAATGGATTTGTCAAATAAAGCAAGAGGTCTTTTTCTTTCTGTTTTCTATAAGAGGAAACGCTCAGTGACTTTTTCCATCCTTCTTTTCTAGTTTTCTCAACTTTGCATTTTTAATCAAAATTCAACATTCAAATCGCTAAGGCTTTGGAACCCTTTGTCACATAAGATAGAATTTTTCCACATACATTTAGCATCATTATACTATCTACATTACATGGTTTGTACATTGAGTTTACTGCAATATTTTAGGTAATTTTTAATATTTATGTAGCACCACCCCCTAATTTTTGTACATAGTTTTATGCAAAAATTTGTATTAAAATTTAATATGAGGTATCGCAATGAATAAATGTAGACATATAGTTTGGTTTGAGAAATCTAAAAGTGTCATCAGTTTTTTAAAAAAAAAAACAAAGTTATAGAGGGTGGAAAAGGTGTTATTGTTCACACCTTTTCGTGGTTTCCATGGCAATTTTTGTCTATAGGTTAACGACTATTAATATATGAATCTATTAAACACACTGAATCATGTTAAATAAAAAAAAATCTATCCGTGGTGTCTATCCTTAAGTTTTAGATATTATATTTTCCGCTACTTGTATACATTATAGACTACCTGTTTATAAATCAGGAAACAGTTAAAAATGTTAAATTTGATCTGTTAAATCCATTACAGAACAACATTTTACTGCTATATTCTTTATAGAATTCTTCAAGAAAAGTGTATTTAAATTATGTCTTCAAATGAAGCAACATTTCGGACACCAATTGTCACTGTGCTGATAACATACGTCGTATGCTGAAGAACTCTTATGACACCCAATGTCACAGTGTAACAATACTGAATAGTATCACTTTTAATAGGATTTTTAGACCACTTCTTATTTAAATATGTCAATAGTTGATAATTCCATTTCTAATAACAATATTAGAAGACCACTTCTGACACAAATGTAGCAATTCTATGTGGTTGAACGTTATAGCTTTATTTCAAATATGTACACATCTTGGAGTTGAGACAATCAAGTATTTATCCATAGTTGAAATAATACAAGGACAGTCCACGAACAAAGTGACAAGGTGACGGCTTTCATTCTCTCTCTCCCCTTCCCCTGGTAAACGGAAAGAGGTCACAGGAGAAAAAACACAGAACGGAAGTCACAATTTTTAATGCTAGGAAAAATAAAACGGGAGTGATCTCCCCTAAACTTTCTCGAATATTCTTATATGAAACAACAGGGGATGGGAACTCCAATTTAAATACTTAAAGTTTTTAAAATATAATAAAATCTCGCAGAAAAAAGAATTGCACACCAAGTGAACGCCAAATGAATGTGCATAATAGTACGCAATATTATTAGTTCTTTATAAATTTACATACATTTGATAATTTGCTTTGTCACATTAACTACGCCTTTATGCCATTTTGCCCTAATTTAAAGTTAGTGTAACAAACCTTCTATTATATAATTCTCTTCATGGAGACCATAGAAAACACCACGCAGCTTAGCCACCACCATCATCCCCACCTGTCAGGTGAGCTGTGGTACATCCCGAGGCAGGGGGGGGGGGGTAGTGTCGAATTCACAAATTATGAATTGTTGATAAGTAGAAAATAAACAAATTAGATGGCGGCGTATGCTACGTTGCGGGTCAGCTCATTCTATTAAGTTCTATTTAATATTATATGTATAAAGGAATTAAAGCGTACATACTTCACACTAAATAGTTACGGGTTATAAACATTATTTTATGTATACAACATACGCACAATACATTACGTTTAATTAACGCAACTTGATTTGCACTTTTTGAATACATAATACATAGAAGTATTAACAAATTCCGTGAAAATATACATTTGTGACTTTTTTCCTGTGACTTTTTTTCTGTGACTTTTTTCCTACACCCCTTCCCCCCTAAACTAGATAAACAAAAAGCATGGAAAACATGATAATTTGCTCACACAATCCTTTTGTTGTCCAGGTATTTTCTTCGATACAAATGTTATGCTAGATACAATATAGATACAAAATACCAAAAGTACAATCTGTTACTGAAAGTTGATAGCATGAACATGTGTCAGCTATCACCATTAACATGTGTCAATAACAATAGTAAGCAGACGTTCTACTCTAGATATCTCAGGTGGTTTCTGGGTAAAAAAAAACTCAAACATTTCTTTTTTGTATTCTACTAACTAGCTCATACTTTAATACTAATACGAGTAGAGTAATGTAATTATTAATAGTGATAGTTTATTTTTAATTTTTATACTAAAACTAATACTAATTCTAAAAAGAAAATACTCGATCTCTAGAGTTTTATAACTCTGTAATACTATAACATGAGGCCTACCGTTGGCGTAGTGAAATACTCAGTTGTAAACACTAGTAGTTTAAGTAATTAGCAGTTTTAAGTTGTAGGCCAAAGAACTAGATCTAGACCTAACAACAAGGCCTATATTATATTTTAGGTAGGCTGATTACATTTAGATTCTAGATCAATATTTGCCTACCTGATCGTTTGTGTCCAGTCAATTAAACTGCTAAAGTAAGAATTCACAGACCATACTAGGCTTCCTCTATCTAGTCTGTCAACGATCTAGATCTCGATCTAATAGATTTACATTATCTTCACTGTGTACTGTACTGACAGTTCGTAGAATATCTTCGGATAATTATCCCTATTCTTATCACTATAATTATCCGTATCCATTACACAATTTCCTTATCTCTTGTCCAATTTCCTTCCTGTTCCTTATCTTTATGTCTACTGATATAGCTATCGCTATCTCACCACTCTACAAATTATAATATATAAAGGCCCATAATTTTTATATATATATATATATATATATATATATATATATATATATATATATATATATATATATATATATATATATATATATATATATATATATAATTACGCAAACCAAAACACAAACGCCAGCACAAAAGTAGAGGCAATTACAAACGCAAACACAAGCGCAAACACAAAGGCAAACACAAATCCAAACACAAACACAAACATACGCACAAATATAAACAAAAACGCAAACGTAACGCAAACAGAATTGAAAACGAAAACGCAAACAGAAACACAAATGCAAACAAAAATGCAAATGCAATTGGAAACGTAACGCAAACGCAAAAACGAACGCAAACACGCAACCAAACACAAAAGGAAAACACACACGCAAACATAAGGCGAACATAAACATTAACACAAACATAAACGCTGGTGCTCACAGTAATGCCTGATTTAATTATCGAATTTACAAACCATCTTATCCACAGTCTGCAGCTCTAAATATGTATAAAAATGTATTATGTTAAAGAATTAGTCAAAATAAAAAAAAGAACAACAACTTAAGACGACATGATTATGTGGCATCGTTGGACTACAGCTTTAGTTTTTAGTCTTTATTAAATGTGTAATTAATACATTCGCTGAAAAAAAAAACACACAAGTAAGATAACATGAAAATGAAATTTTTACTTCTAAAAATATCTTTGCATTAAACGTAATATTCAAAATCTGACAATTGATATAAATGTTGAACTTTTATATCCAAAAATAGATACAATGACAGGTATGCGGTGTAGTGCTGACTGGAGTATATACTCCGGGTATGGCCTTATGCGGTGTAGTATTGACTGGAGTATACGCTCCGAGTATGGCCTTATGCGGTGTAGTGCTGACTGGAGTATATGCTCCGGGTATGGCCTTGTGCGGTGTGGTACTGACTGGAGTATACGCTCCGGGTATGGCCTTATGCGGTGTAGTGCTGACTGGAGTATATGCTCCGGGTATGACCGGAGTCGGAAGAATTGTTATGGCTCATGGGATTTGTTCCAAAAGTCATCATCATCTTGACAAATACGTCGTAGTCTTAATGATTGTGAGAATGGCATTGAATTTTTGCAGGCCGAGGGGGGGGGGGGGGTTGAAGGAGAGTACAGCAGATATGAGTGTGAGTTGGTTGGTTTGTAGAATCCGGTCGTTGCAACATTGGTAGCGTTTACTCTACCATCCTCATTCGGTTTTTTGCTAAAAACATCATTAAAAACATCATTATTCTACCCATAAGTCAGACCCCCATTTAGGCCATTTATTTCAACAGAATTATTTGGTGGTGTTAAGAAAGGAACGCTATCTTAGAGATCTTTTAGTCCGGGGCCGCCTGCCACCCACTTTCACCACAAGGTGTGACACTACTTCTTGTTCCCGCAACTGCAATACGTGTCATTTCACCCTTAAGGCTGAATCACTTCAGCTGCCTAAGGGAACCCTCAAAATAAAAAAAAAATCACTTCAACTGTGAGTCCCGTAACGTAGTTTATGTTATCCAGTGCAGGCGATGCAACATCTTTTATATTCGACAAACGGGGAAACGATTGTCTGACATGGTTATTCAACACCTGCGTTCAATCAACAATGATTGGCCAAACCCTTTAACAAGAGTGGGCGCGATATAAAAAGTGACTTTTGTGTAAACGTTGTTCGGTTTTGCCATAATTTTAAATCCGCCTAAACACTGAAGCTCGACTTATACTTAAATTTTGCACACGGTCACCAGATCGTAACCTAACCAACCCCAACTCCCCCCCCCCCAATACACCACGCCCCAACCCCACCCCTATACGAGTAGTATATTAGGTCACTTTTGGACCGCAGGCGCAGGCGCAGGCGGGACAACGAGATATAGTAAAATACTCCGGAGGGGGAGGGGAACCGGCGGAACAACGAGTTTAGTAAAATACTCCAGGCGCAGGCGAAGGCGCAGACCGGCGGGACAATGACATATAGTAAAATACCCCAGATGGTGAGGGGGGGGGGGGGGAAGAAGGCGCAGGCGCAGGGAGAGGGGGAATAGGTAAGTAGGTCACCACCGGTGACCTTGTGACGTAATCACCGCCGGTGCTCTTGTTACGTAATTTTAATGCGTTTTTAATTAGTATTAAATGAGTTTTTAATGAGTTTTTAATTAGTTTTAATTAGTTTGAATTTTTTTAAAAATTAGTTTAATTATTATTTTTTACTTTAATTACGTAATTTGATTATTTGTTTGATTTTAATTAATTTTATTTTTATTTTTAATTTTAATTTAATTGTTTTGTTTATATTTTGTTTGTTTATTTTTTAATTAGTTTTATTATTATTTTTTAATTTAAATTTGATTTTTAAAAAAATTAGTTTGATTTTAATTAATTTGATTTTAATTACCTTGTTTATATTTTGTTTGTTTATTTTTTAATTAGTTTAATTATTATTTTTTAATTTAATTATGTAATTTGATTATTTGTTTGATTTTAATAAATTTGATTTTTTATTTTTTATTTTAATTTAATTACTTTGTTTATATTTTGTCTGTTTATTTTTTAATTAGTTTAATTATTATTTTTTAATTTAAATTTGATTTTTTTAATTATTTTGATTTTTTTAAATTTAAATTTTTAAAATTTTAAAATTTTAAAATTTTATTTTTTAATTTTAAATTTTATATTTGTTTATTTGTTTAATTGTTGTTTATTTGTTTGGTTTAATTAATTTTATTTCTCTGTATGTTTTTATTAATTTATTAAATTCTCCTCCACAACGAACGTGTACAAAAATAGAAAATTCTTTGTATAGGGCCTGACTTAAAGACAGCTGCTAGTCATTAACGACACCAGGCATGCATCGACCCACCAGCGAACCTTTCCTTTTGACAGGCGCGGTTGATTTATGGCGGGCAGTGAATGCATTGGAAAAGCGAACACCATAGGGCGTATGTTGATGAATGGGAATCCACTAAGGGCTTCTCCGCGAAGCATTTGCCAACATGCGACAGCTGGCGCCACACTTTCCACTAACAGTTATACGTACAGTGTCATAGGGTTTTTGATCGAGTAAAGAAACAATGTTGATCGACCGCGTCGATCTCGTGTGTTGGGCGCCACACTTAACGGAGGCTCTAGAGCTTTTTTCCTTACCTTGTTTTTAAGTTTTCTTGTACTAGACTTATTTTAATTTTTTTATTGTTTCATCCTCTGTTAACTTTAAGGTTCTATAACTCTATATATTTAAATGCATTTTTTGATTCAACCGAGTTTACTTTCCCTAACGTAAGTACAGGTAAAGGCGGGTTTCCCATAGATCTGTAATGAATTAGGCCTTTTTGACTATGACTTGTTGTCCAGGCGTTGACATGATAAGCTTTTTTGAGATACACGTACACACATTCACACACATTCACACACACACACACACACACACAGGCGAAATTCATACTAGGTCGGTAAAGGCGGAGAGAACTCATAGGTATACATTATCATGGTCACAACAAAAGCGACCCTTATTTTATTTACATGAAAGAGTGTTTTCCAAAAAGTGTCACTATGCCGTTGTCATGTGCGCAGCTGGGTTTATTTTAAATGCACCCCGTGCACGCTTGTTTACATTTTAAATTACGTGTCGCGTGTCGTCCCCACGTGTCTTTCCTAATAGAGAAACGAGAGGCAAGACAAGTGTTCTAAAATTAGAACAACCTTGTTTACAGTCACGACTAACGTCCCTTATGTGAAAAAAAACTCGTCAGAATGCTAAACATTCAATTTCTTTAACAAGTTAAAACATAATTTAGAAAGACAATGTTATTGATTTGTACTTTAGAGTGATTTGATTGAATGCTATGTATGCTAACGTCTTATCATATTTAGTTTTTCCGGAGTATTTTACTATATCTCGTTGTCCCGCCGGCGCCTGCGGTCCAGAAGTGACCTGATATACTACTTATACGGTGTCCAAGCGTCCTTTTTCACGCGGCTTTTCTTTTGGATATCGTGACTTGCAGACAAGACGTGTTTTCACTGTCGAGCTAAGTCCAAAATTGTTTTACTGTTTGTCTTTTCTATCTAATCTGTAACCACACTGGTGTGTGCTGACGAAGACGTCGAAATGCGCATAATATTTGTAACTGTCTTTAACTGGTGAGGTATCTAACACTATCTGTTTTATTACTTATTGTGTTAACCTCACTGCAGCTAGCATTTGTATTTATCAAAATAATGTATGGCAATAAAAGAAAGACTAATATCAATGTCGTCCAGCCAAATAAAAATTAATTTAAAAAATCAACAACAACAAAAAATGGCGTTTGGCGAAATTAAGCATTTTAATTAAAAACGTTATTTAAAAGGTATACATTTTGTATATATTATTAAAATATTTCTTTCACAGAGATTTATAAAAACAAAATGTTTCAGTTATATTTAAAAGAAGTGTTCTTGTAATAATATAATAACATGTTTTTCAATACAGCTAAAGAGTAAATTGCTTGAATTGTTAACAACATAAAAGCTTACACATAGCAGAGAAAACTTGATGCCTGTGTGTTATGAGTTCTGAAAAGACGTGTACTGCAAATCTGTTTTCTTCCACTGGCTTGCTGGCAATACCATCCAACTCCTTGGTCTCTATCAGACCAATACCAATAGCATAGATGTGAATACCCTGTGCTCTGGCTTCTTCAGCTTCTGGTATGGTTCTTCTGCTGTTGATGTTGGAGGCACCATCAGTCACCACAATAGCAATGTTGTCAACACCTGGACGATCTCCATTCTCTGCAGTAAACATTACTGTCCTCATTGCTTTCAAACCATCTGCAGTGTTGGTGCTGCCATAGCTATAAGGAATATTATCAATAGCATTGTATACATCTTCTTTCTTTGAAAAATCTTTCAGCTGGAACTTGACATAATCCTTATCACTGTAGATGATAACACCTACCCTAACATTGCCATTGTCAATATTAGATTCCAAGAGGAAATCTTTCATAAAGTCTTTCATCAACTCAAAGTTTGGTGCTGTTACACTGGTTGAGGCATCAAGAACAAACACAATGTCAATTCTAGCATCAGCACAACCTATAAAATTAAATAGAAAAATTCTAAAGTATTGTGTTCAGTAGTAAACAATTACATGAAAATAAGTGTTCTTTTAGATTTCTAAAAATACTTTTATTTTCAATTAAAACAATTAACATGAAACGTGTGTGAAAGCGGTTGTCTGTGGTAACATATATACATGGTAGAATATTCAGAAACATAGTTGTTTTACATAGTTTTTATCACATTTGTTACATTAAAAAAATACAATAAGAAAAGGGAAAAAAATAACAAACGAAACTAAGTTTATTTTGGAGTGAGTCAGGGGAGGAGGGGGGCGAAATAGATCGTTGGAGCAGGTAAAAGGGTCAAGGGCTTATCATGAATGAGGGTCATGGGGACAGGGGGGGGGTCGTAGTGTCTGACGATGCATGAAGAGAGTGGTTGTGTGTGTTTAAGGCAAGTGTGATGGTGTAGATTTACGTAGATTGCAGGTTAGGTTTGACGACACATGCGACGAGACTAAACGGGTTATGGCAGGGGCGAAAGGGGGGATGTTGTAGCTGAGTCATTGTTAATGCTAGCGGGTTATTCCCCCTCTCACCTGAATCGGGACTGACCGTGGCCGAATAGGAGACAGTACCGGTCGCCTGGCCGTGACCGGCGTTCTACCCTAACTGACCGGGTTTGTAAATGGGGGGAAAACCCCGCTATTGTACGGGAGCGGTTAAGTCGGGGACATGGACGCCAGGCTGGATGATTAGGAGAGGACAAAGAAGTAGAACAGTTAGGGTTGGGGACAGTCGAGGGTTGAGACGTTGTAGAGAAAGGACGTAGATAAGAGTAGAGCTAGGAAACAGTGTAGGGAGAATAGTGTAGAGAACATTAACCTGTAGGGTAGGCAATAAGTGTATATTGTGTAGTAACGTAAATCCTATAATATGCAAGCATTAGATGCATAATAATAAAGGTTGTGTTTCAAGCGGATCTTCGAGTTTTATTGAGAGCACGAAACTAAGTACGACCTCGTCCTCATCACAATAGCAAACTATATGTGTGGAAACTAATAGAATAATAAGAAGAGAAAGCGAGTAAATTGCCCCCACAACAGCAAGCTAGGCTTCAAAATCTGTGCTGTATAATCTAGCTGTTGAGGTGTTATTATTTATAGCGTGTGTGTGTCTGGTGGGGGGGGGGGTTGCCGAACAGATTGCTGTGTGAGCAATCTAAAATTGTTCTTAATTGAAAGATAGATCGCGCATGTCTCTCGATTTTAAAGGCTTTTTTACCCAATAATTTTTTTTCCATTGAAGATGCTGTAAACCGAACTTTTTAATGTCATTTATTAGCGACTATATAGATTTAAGCTAAATTGCCAAAAAACATATATATTACTTTTACTCAGTTTTAAATCACACGTGTTTCTATAACAAACCACCTCGCCCCCTTTTGTGTGTTCGCGCTGAACGTTAGCCCTACACACCCAAACAAGCGAGCACACTATACACGTGCTAATATTTAAATATCTAAAAAATATAATAATAAAACAAATAAACCATTCACTCACAGAGGCGTAGCTAGGTGAGGGCGGGTGGGGCAGCCGCCCTAGGCACCGACCTTAAGGGGACGCCATATTGGGTAGAAAAATAAAATAACATGCTTATTCCGATCTACATTAGATTCGAGTTTAAGAAAATAAAATGCTACTTGGTTCTAAGGACTGCTCTGTGATATGGGAAAAAACAGTTAACGGTGACTGATGTGTGTGTGTGTGTGGTGGTGGGTGGGGGGGTGTCTATTTTCACTAACGTTAATAAATATATAAATATTTGGGGGGGGGGGGGTACAAAATTGAAATGGGTTGCTACGCCTCTGTACACACACTCACATAATAGTAAACTACGGTTTAAAAAAAAAAAGAAAAAGGAAAAAAAATAGAAAAACGTAGGTCTCTTATTAAATATCAGTAAAGGTATTCAATATATACTATTATATATTTAAGGAAAAACTAATTTCTCCTTTTTAGTGCATTATTATATAAAAGTTTGTAATTAAAGCGTTTTCTGCTTTTTCAGCACTTTAAATTTTTTAATACAATAGAGTTGCATAGATAAAAACTATTAAACACCAAATGTAAAATGAAGTGAAATACTTTGATATTTATTATGAGCTGCGCATGAGCTAGACTGGATCTTATTTTAGTGGTTGATGATTTTAACAATTTCAAGAGAGCCCAACTTTGCTCTTATCAAACAATTTAAGAAAGACTTCCTTGTGGATGCAGACATTGATAAAGGCAGTGTTAGAGTGGGTGTTATCATATACAGTACAGAAAACTATGTCCAGTTCCAGCTTAACACACACAAAACTAAAGCAGCTGTATACAACGCTATTGATAATATCCCTTATCGATTTGGAAGTACAAACACTGCAGATGGTTTGAAAACAATGAGGACAGTAATGTTTACTTCAGAGAATAGAGATCGTCCAGGTGTTGACAACATTGCAGTTGTAATTACTGATGGTATATCAAACATAAACAACCTGAGAACCAGTAAGTAGAAGCTGAAGAAGCTCGAGCTTAAGAGATCCATGTCTATGATATTGGTATTAAGGTGACTGACACAAAAGAATTGGATGGCATTGCCACAAACCGTTAAATCAGTAAGGCTTTTCTGAAAAGATCTTTACTAAATTCTCCCCATTAAGATACCGGGTATTGTCTTCAATTTGGGGGGGGGGGGGGGGGTAAGTATGTATGTGTAAGCCATTGAACAAAACTCTTTAGTTTAGTTTAGTTAGCTGTCCTCGCTCACACATATGTTGTGTAGTGTTTGCATGTCTGTGGCAAAAAACTACATTTAATGTAGTACAAAAGCACACGGGGTTCACTTATTGTGATTTTTAAATTAATTTATTTAGAATATTATATGCGTAAACTTTTTAAAAATGTTACTGTAGCATGGTATATGTAAAAACTGTATTGACCTATTAAAATGTAAACATTGTAACATGGTTTAATTTATTTTGACTGACATTGTGGCAGCCAGAGCAAGATAAGAATCCTCGAATATTAAAGTATTACTTTAAGGCTCACAGACCTAGGAGTTTACCAAGGCATATACAGACAGGCTTCATTGGTTCACAAACAGATAATTACGACATAACCTCATCATAAGATGGCCAGACAAAATGTCATATAAAGACCGAAGGCATCAAGCCCATAAACGAAAATGCATGAGAAGACAAAAGGATAATATATCGAGGAAAGATTTGGACTGGAATCCCCAGGGAAGGAGGAAAGTGATTTAGCAAACAGCAGTGTTTCTTCCAGACTTTTTTCTCCCGGGGGGAGATGCCTGGAAGAAACTCTGGCAAACAGTGGAGATGAATTGTAGAAGAAGAGACAAAGGCCAGTGAGCACACGTGGGCGCAGGTAAGAAAACATCATTCCCACAAGCAAGCATGAAGTTTAGTTTTTTAAAATTGGTTTACATTACACTAAAAACAAACACACGATCTAACCTAGCATTAGCACAGCCCTAACATTTTTAATTAAATTGCTTTAGATTTGTAAAATACATTTTAAAAAATTTCTGTCTCGACATGATCAATCAAACTATATATACTCTGGTGTACATTTATGTACACACAATATTTGTCTGAATGTTTTCCTAGTAAAAATACAAATATAAATACTGTTTAGAAAGAATTTTAATTCTGACACACCATTCTTACGTAGCAAGAATACAGTTTATTTTATTATTACTTTATATTTCACTAAAAACAGACACAAGCTCTAACCTAGCTTAGATGTGGCTTAGATTTTTTTTTTTTATTTTAGCTGATACATTTTCAAAACTTTCCATTCACCAATAGGATGAACCAAACTATACAGATTGCGATAGAGTTAAAAAAGGAAAGATTATGTAATATTTTACCTTTAAAAAAAAAACATTCATCTTTGCAAAATTTTGTGTTTACCTCTTTAAAGGATTTCTATTTCTTTTTTAAATTGGATTAATTTAAATGTAGCTACTTTAATTGGAATCCCTTTTTGATTTGCAAAATATAAAAGAAACATTTTGATATTTTCAAATGTAAATTTCAGTTTGTTAAAACCATAATTATATCGTCCTTTTGTTTTTGCTGTTTTTAAAAGTATAAATGTGTCATTTCTTTTCAGAGGACAGCCTATTGTCAAAACAGCTAATTTTTAATGAGGTTTTTGATTATATTCCTTTGTTTTCTTCCTAACTTTGTGTTTCTAAAATCAAGTTGGATTGTATTCTAAAAATGCTACAATTTACTCAATATTTTTCTCTTATAGAATATCTTGTTGCACTGGTATTCTTAACTTTTTTAAATACACATAATAGGCTAAATATGTTATAACAAACACTGAATTTGTAAAAGAAAACGGTTTTACATGAGAAGTCTGGAACATATGATTACTGCATGCAGGGATAAACAACAGGTGATTCTTGAATTATGAATAAAAAGGGCAGGAGGTAAGCAATGTAAACATAAAAAAAAATTACTACTAACTGGTGCTTTTGTAGGTGATTTAGTTCCACCTGTTTAGAGATTTGTTTTTCAAAAATAAGGTACTAATCATATTTTTAATTTAAGAATAAAAACAATCGATACATTATAAAAATAGACATTAATATACAACGTAATACCTACTTACTACTGTAATTATAACCTTAGGCTAGTAACATGAACTATTTGCATAAAAACTGTAATTCATTAGCCTTATGACACTGACAAAAAGTAATTCAAACATAATAAGATAGTTATCAATAGCTTGAATACAAATAGCAGCTTGAGTCAGAGAGCATTTACATTTTAGTCTTTTTGTTTTTAGGTGAATCGAGATATTTTAAAAACTCTTATTCTTCAAAACAACTAAAAAAAAATTTTTCTTTTGATTGATATCTAGTTAAATATCGACATAAATAAGTTGCGTAGAAAATGATGAACTGAGTTTGTTAAAAAAATTCCAGGAATTCCTTCCTGGATTTCCCGGAAAAGCCAAAAAACCTCGAACAAATGCAGTTTTTGCTCCATATCTCGGCAACCAGACCACTTAGCGACTTGAAACATTTACCAATCGATTCCTGTCGTAATTTAGACCAATATTGCCGAAGAAAGTTTTCAAAAATATCCTATCGTTCGGTCACAAAAATTTTTTTAAAATTATTTAAACTGAGCATCTTGTAGGCCTAGGATGATTTAAACTGAGCATCGTGTAGGAGTTTATATTTATAGGATGATATTTACAAAAAATTAAAAATTAAAAATTGTTATGGATAACATAAGGAAATTGCGCTTAAATTGTCACTAGTCTTTTTATTAACTTGTTTATTCTGACACACCATTCTTACATAGCCAATTGAAGATCGTTTTTTAAATTGCTTTACAATTCACTAGGATTAAACGTAAGATCTAACCTAGCATCAGCACAGCTAAGATTTGTTCAAGATATTTTAACATTTATTTTAGCCGATACATTTTCAAAACTTTCCATTCTCAATATGATAAATCAAACAACACAGATGGCGAAAAAAGTTTTTTTAATAAGGAAATATTATTATTTAATAATTTTCCTTTTTAATCGACATTCGTTTTTGCAAAATTTAGTGTCTTCTTTAAAGGATTTCTACTTAGTTTTTCATTGCATAAATTTAAATGTAGCTCTTTGATTTAAAAAAATCCTTTGATTAAAAAAAATAAAACATAAACATTTTGACATTATTATTACCTCTTTTTGTTTTAGTTATAATTTTTAGTATAAATGTCTCATTTCTTTTCAGAGGACAAACTAAAATCAAAACAGCTATTTAATTTTTTAATGAGGTTATTTAATATAGGGCCTACTGCTTTTTATTTCTTGTTCCTATATTTGTGTTACTGAAATCAAGTTGGATTGTATTCTAAACATGCAACGGTTTACTCAATGATTTTTTCTTAAAGAAAGTCTTGTTACACTTGTGTTTTTAACTTTTTTACTTTCTCATATATAGAAGTATAGAGAAAGTATTGTAATTGACAAAAAAAAAAGAAGTCGAGATTTTTGCAAATCTCGACGTTTTATAGCTCCATTTGTTGGAAAAATATAGTTTTGCAATCTTGTCCGTATGTCTGTGTGTGTGTGTGTATAACTGTGTGTGTGGATGTGCGTGTGTGTGTCCGTAAACACGATAACTTGGGTACCGTTACAGCTAGGTTGATGAAATTTCATATATAAATATTTGAACAAAATCGTAGATCAGTATCAACCAGAGTTTCTTCCAGGCATCTCTTCGGGGGGGGGGGGGGCTTTGCCCCCCCGAAAAATTTTTACCGCCCCCCCGAACGAAATGAAATTTATATAATTTATATAGAAAATAAATACTTTTAACAGTGTCCGCCCCCCCGAAGAAAGTTTACCGCCCCCCCGAAAATTTCAAGTGCCCCCCCGGAGAAAAAAGTCTGGAAGAAACACTGGTATCAACTTTTGAAAAATTTCTAATAACCGAAAGTGAAACTTTTTCTACTCTGAATTTTTCAAAAGCCCATTACTTGAATACTATTTCAGATAGATAAGTGAGTTTTCATAAGTAAGTGATAGAGCTAATTCTCTGCCTGATGTCAAATTTTTGGTACTTTACGTTGACCAGAAGATGTGATTTACGCTATTTCCGATTTCTTAAAAAACGCATGTGAATTTATAAAGTACTAATAATATTCCGCACTATTATGCACATTTTGTTTGGAGTTCATAATATTTTTTTAACGAGATTCTGTTCTATTTTAAAAAGTTAAAGTATTTAAAATGGATTAAAAATCATGTCTATATCCCATATTGCCGTCCCCTGTTGTTTTATATAAGAACGAGCCGACCCGCTGCGTATCATACGCCGCTATTTAGTTGTTTTTTTTCTACTTTTCAGTAATTTATAATTTGTGAATTCGACAGTACCAATGCTGCCACTGAAAATATTTGCTTAAAAACACTAAACCCCCCTCCTCCCCCCCACGTGAAAGCAGCCTCCTCTTAGTTACCTCCTCTAAGTTTAAAATCGTTTCATGATTGTAAAATGTAAACAGCGTGACCACATCTCACCAGACAATGTGGGAGTGGGGTGGGGGTGGTAGTGATAGTGATAGAGAGAAAGAGAGGGGACTGCAAGGAGGCGCTTGCAGCTTGTTTTCTAACTGCTCCCAGAAGAGAATTATATATATAGATATTTGAGAAAGTTTAGGGGAAATCACACCCGGTTTATTATATAGACTTAATAGGCTAAGTATGTTATAACAAACACTGGTTTTATGTTAAAAAAAAACTGTTTTACATGAGAAGACTGGATCAAATGTTTACTGCATGCAGGGACAAATCACAAGTTGTGATTCTTTTATAATAATCATAAAAACATTGTTGACCACAATTTTCTTTCTAGTGACACATTGAAATACACCAAAAAAATTGTTACATAAAATTGTGATCAAATACTTACTAACAACAGCTTTTACTGTAGATATTGGGGGTGGTGGTGGTTCAGTTCGAATAGGTGCAGATGTTGAACCTGGTATTAAAAAATTAGCTTATTAACATAAGAACTTCATTAATATAGTCCCTAAAATGCATATTATTTGTATAGTGATGTTAACAATAAAGACTGCTTTATCGATAATTGGCTCCAAAAATTATTAAAATTTGAAAACTTACACATAGCAGAGAAAACTTTATCTCTAAGATCTACGAGCTCTGAAAAGTCTTGTACAAAAAATGTGTTTTCTTCCACTGGCTTGCTGGCAATACCATCCAGCTCCTTGGTCTCTGTCAGACCAATACCAATAGCATAGATGTGAATACCCTGTGCTCTGGCTTCTTCAGCTTCTGGTATGGTTCTTTTGTTGTTGATATCGGAGACACCATCAGTCACCACAATAGCAATGTTGTCAACACCTGGACGATCTCCATTCTCTGCAGTAAACATTACTGTCCTCATTGTTTTCAAAGCATCTGCAGTGTTGGTGTTGCCATAGCGATACTGAATGCTATCAACACCATTGTATACATGTTGTTTCATTGAAAAATCTTTCAGTTGGAACTGAATATATTCCACTGTGCTGTAAATTATAACACCTACCCTAAGTTTGCCATTGTCAACATTAGCGTCAAAGAGTAAATCTTTCATAAAGTCTTTCATCATCTCAAAATTTGGGACTGTTACACTGGTTGAGGCATCAAGAACAAACACAAGATCAACTCTTGCGTCATCACAGCCTAATGATATTTATAAAAACATTCATGAAATTGTTCTCATTTGTTTAGATATATATGTATATATATATATGTATATATATATATATATATATATATATATATATATATATATATATATATATATATATATATATATATTTTTTTTTTTTTTTTTTATTTTTTTTTTATTCCATTATTTACAGTTCATCTCTATTGTTATATTTTTATTTATGTTACCAACAATTTTTGAAAACCCGAAATTCTATAGAATGATTAGGCAAGGTATACAATCCTGATGTCTTCAGGCATTGTTTGAAATATCGGTGTTGTTACATAATTTCCCTATTCATCATATAAACTGCCTAGGCATTATAAAGAATGACAAGAACTGCTAGGGCAAATTATGAATTGCCCAGATTCCAAATGCTTTTAGTAACAGTAAAAAATGAAAGAAACAATACAAATTAAACAAAGAATGGCAATTTGAATTGCACTTAATTTTGTTTTTTATGCAAGGTTATTTAATCTTTAAGCATTTTGTCTTGCACATACACTAAAAAATCCTTAGCTAGTTCATGTGGACTGAGCAGTAGCAGCAGATCGAAGAGGTATTTCGTGGTCAGGAACATCTTCATTCTTGAACAAGCCCTCTGGACAAAAACGGAATTGTGATCTTGCGTAGAGTTTGTTCGAAATTCCTCGCACTGTTCCATGTCAGTAAAAGCTATCTTCTGTCTTGACATAGCCACTGCTTGCAGATACCGTGGTCCCCGCCTCCCTTGAATACGTCAGGAATAGAAACCCGCACAGTGTCCACCAAAGATGCAGATTCTTTTTCGATTGTCTCTTATTTTCTAGGGCAATCTCGCCGTTGAAATAAATAATGCATCAAATATGGCCCTTATAACGTACCATTACTTCACAGCAGAGGCGTAGCGAGGGGGGGGGGCGGGGGGGGGGACATATGTCCCCGGGCGCCGACCTCAGGGGGGGCGCCAAATTGAAAGTTTGAGGGGGGGGGGGTGCAAATGAAAAGTTCGATGGAGGGTGCAAATGAAAAGTTCGAGGGAGGTGCAAATCGAACGTTTAAGGGGGGGTGGTGCAAATCAAAAGTTCGAGGGGGGGTGCAAATCGAAAATTTGCTCCTGAGGGGGGCGCCAAATTGAAAGTATGTCCCCGGGCGCCGGGAAGGGTCGCTACGCCTCTGCTTCACAGCCAACATCTTTCTTAGATCGCATTAACTCTTTCTGCACGTGTTGGCGCAGATGATTTCCTTTAGACACACAACACATGGCTGCCTAGTAAGACTCTTCACTATCAACGTCTTGTAAAACATCTTGGGGTAGCTTAGATGCGAAAACCACTTTATATTTAAAACCAAAGAAAGCTTCATAATGTGTTCTATGATTTCCACAATGAAAGGCCCTGTTTTTTCACAAGTTGCACAATTCGTATTATCTCGCTCTAGTGGTCAGTTTTTCATCTTGCACCCACGTAGACAGCATATTTTGGATGTCTTGGTTAACTGTTTCCGAAACTTTCCTGGCGAGTGGTACGTCCTCCTACGTACAATCTTCTAAGTGACCCAGTATACCTTCAAAGTGATCCAGTATACCTTCAAAGTGACCCAGTATACCTTCAAAGTGACCCAGTATACCTTCAAAGTGACCCAGTATACCTTCAAAGTGACCCAGTATACCTTCGCAAATTCCCGACGTTGTCGGACTGTAAATTCAATGGTGCCACAAACAAGGTAAATGTGTCTATCAAAGTTGTAAGATACTTTTTCAACTGTCTTTATTTTGAGAGCCCTGGGAACCACAAACTTTGTGAGATTATCTTGGTTCGTCATTTTAAGCAAATTGTGGTAAGGTGACACTATGAGGTAAACATGCAAACGATAGAGAAAACAATGTTACACCCAGTCGTATTAATAACCGGCTATATGGACAATCATTAGTATTAATTGTGAACACTTTAAAGCTTTTAGGGGGGTGGTGAAAACAAATCCAAATTTTATAGTAAATAATTATCATTAAAAAAGTTTTTAAAAACCCACGTTTTCTGATTGAACTAAAAAGCACACCTTTGTTTCTTCTGACATGGTCTTCACTACATTCCCTTTCTTTACACCTTTGTTTCTTCTGACATGGTCTTCACTACTTTCCCTTTCTTTACACATTTGTTTCTTCTGACATAGTCTTCACTACATTCCCTTTCTTTACACCTTTGTTTCTTCTGAAATGGTCTTCACTACATTCCCTTTCTTTACATCTTTGTTTCTTCTGACATGGACTTCACTACATTCCCTTTTTTTACACCTTTGTTTCTTCTGACATAATCTTCACTACATTCCCTTTCTTTACACCTTGTTTCTTCTGACATAATCTTCACTACATTCCCTTTCTTTACACTTTTCTTTCTTCTGACATGGACCTCACTACATTCCCTTTCTTTACACCTTTGTTTCTTCTGACATGGCTCATAAAGGTGAAGATAAAGTTCAACATCATGACACGTAATGTTTTTGTATTTGGGGCAAGTTCTTTCAACATTCTGCCCCGTCCTCCACAGTAATGTAATGTATTTAATAATTGCTTGTGACAATAAAAAATAGTATTGTTGCAATAATGGGTTTGAATCTTTGCCTCCTAATTCAGAAGCTCAAAATGTCTACATAAGATCTTTTAATATTGGTAAAATTAATCAGATAGCAACAAATAATGTAAAAAAATTGTGTAATTTTGGTAAAATACACGGGGTATGATGGAGAGGAGTGGTTCGTCTCTATGCTGTACAAGGGGTCCGCTGGTTTGATGAAAATAAACATTACAAGAAGGTAATGTTACACTAATTTAGAAACACAATTTCTAGCATGCCATCATAGCAACCTAAATTAAATTCTATAATATGCAGGGGCCGATTAAGCTAGAGCGGGGACCCCAGAGGACATTTTTGGGGGGCTACTGCATATACACACACACACACACACACATATATATATATATATATATATATATATATATATATATATATATATATATATATATAAAAGAATATATATGGTGTTATGAAAAATGGCAAGAAGAAAATGCTTTTGAAAATATGCCCATAATTACAATAAAAGATATGTCACTATATTATTTTCGAATGCGTGATCAGTCCACTATAGATTTACAGATGTATCAAAGAAAGCTAACCTGATATAACATACTTACTGGTCGTATTTTATAGATTAAGCAAGGTCAATCAAGAACATTTTTATTTTATTTTAGGCAGAGCTCACGTGAATAAACAGTGTTTGACATGAAGCGATGACAGCTAGGCAACAGTTATCACAGTATAGCTTGGGCGTTTTGTCTGGCTATAAAGCTACCGAATATTTTCATGATGGAAAAAAAATCTGATACTTTTGTTCTCGTAAATTTAGAACAAAAAAACTAATGGTGTATTATAATATATTTACTGAAAATCATTTAATTTATCCCTTTTATATATAGTTATACAAACGTTTGTTATTAAAGCAATTTGTATTCCTATTTAAAAAAAAAAATATTTGTGCACATATAAGTAGAAGCGAGACAGAAGGTATGCTTTATTATGTAGTTTTATGCAAATATCCTTACAAATTTAATGTTTCGTTAAATGTCATAAAATCTTAGTTTAAGAAAAAAGACGAGAAATTATTTACGCTTTGAAAATTAATAAACATGTTATACAATAAGTAGAATAATTTTCAAAATAACATGTATATTGTATCTTCCCGACATACCTTTGCCAACAGAGAGCAGGTAAACAAGGACAATCGCTACCCTGGCCAGGCCACTAGTGTCCATTTTTTTTTCTGGCATATAGGAAAGAAAAAAAAGTACGTTTTAAAGTAATAGAATAAGTAGATTGAGGTTCTGCTGAAAACAGAACAGAAGCAGGTTGTCTTAGATTCAAACGTTACCGCAGAATAGAGTGCAACTTGCTTTAAAAAATCTGGCCATATTTGATTTAGTTACTACAATTTATGAGTTAGCGGTAATAGTTTGATTAGTTCCTTCAAAGTGAACGTATCTCAAAGAATTTTGTTCCATTGAAATCTATTGCAATGCCATGAATCTGTTCCAGCCACGAAAAAGCCACCATAGTTGTTTTTGTGTTTTATAATAAAAAAAGTATTTATACATGACAAATATCGTCAATAACATAATAGAGGCAATGCAAAGAATTAAACTGGTTAGATAAATTGCATTTCCTTTAAAAAAAATAAACCGAATTGAGCTTAAGGAAAAGGCTGGTGGATGTGTTGGCCCAGTCTAGGGTGGAGGAGATAGGCGGAGGAGCTTCACTTTGTTCACTTACTCACTGTTAATGTTAAGCTCTTTTGTTCACTTTAATTCACTTACTAGTTACACACTGTATCCCTAAACTTAACTGAAGTTAAAATTCACCGAACATAATTGAACTGAAATTATGTTAAAGGCCGTTAAAATAATCACGTCCAAGGAGTTTTATTTGTCCTACCTTTTAGAATATTTCAGAAACGAGTTAGAGAAATCTCATTTTAATAGCTCTGCTAAACCCGCAAATCTGCAAATTTTAGCTCACTCGACAGCTCGTATCGGGGCACTCATATGTCGAGGTACCACTGCATTTGTTGAAAATAGAAACTTAGACATACCTCACAAACCCACACGCTTCAACCAGAATTCTTAATTGGAAACATTCACCACTGTGAAAGAGTTCCCAAATCCAATTTTGGAAAACAAAAGCTGAGCTCAATGCTTCCTATTCGTCCGTACAAAGTCTTACAGCCAGTTTTTTGTTTTATTCAAAATGTGTTAACCATTATTTGTGTTCTATGTACTTGTTTTCCTACACCCCTTCCCCTCTAAACTAGATAAACAAAAAGCATGGAAAACATGATAATTCGCTCACAAAATCCTTTCGTTGGCCAGGTATTTTCTTCGATACAAATTTTATGCTAGATACAATATAGATACAAAATACCAAAAGTACAATCTGTTACTGAAAGTTGATAGCATCAACATGTGTCAGCTATCACCATTAACATGTGTCAATAACAATAGTAAGCAGGTATTCTCCTCTAGCTATCACATGTGGTTTCTGGGTAAAAAAACTCAAAAACTTCTTTTTTGTATTCTACTAACTAGCTCATACTTTAATACTAATACGAGTAATGTAATTATCAATAGTGATAGTTTATTTTTAATTTTTATACTAAAACTAATACTAATTCTAAAAAGAAAATACTCGATCTCTAGAGTTTTATAACTCTGTAATACTATAACATGAGGCCTACCGTTGGCGTAGTGAAATACTCAGTTGTAAACACTAGTAGTTTAAGTAATTAGCAGTTTTAAGTTGTAGGCCAAAGAACTAGATCTAGACCTAACAACTAGGCCTATATTATACTTTAGTTAGGCTGATTACATTTAGATTCTAGATCAATATTTGCCTACCTGATCGTTTGTGTCCAGTCAATTAAACTGCTAAAGAAAGAATTAACAGACCAGACTAGGCTCCCTCTAACTAGTCTGTCAACGATCTAGATCTCGATCTAATAGATTTACATTATCTTCACTGTGTAATGTACTGACAGTTCGTAGAATATCTTCGGATAATTATCCCTATTCTTATCACTATAATTATCCGTATCCATTACACAATTTCCTTATCTCTTGTCCAATTTCCTTCTCGTTCCTTATCTTTATGTCTATTGATATAGCTATCGCTATCTCACCACTCTCCAAATTATAATATTAAAGGCCCATAATATATATATATATATATATATATATATATATATATATATATATATATATATATATATAAAATTACACAAACCAAAAAACAAACGCTATCACAAAAGTAGAGACAATTACAAACGCAAACGCAAAAGCAAACACAAAAGCAAACACAAATGCAAACACAAACACAAACGCAAACACAAACTCAAAGCATAAACAAAAACGCAAACGTAAAGCAAACAGAAACAAAAACACAAATGCAAACAAAAATGCAAATGCAATTGGAAATGTAACGCAAACGCAAAAACTAACGCAAACATGCAACCTAACATAAAAGGAAAACACACACGCAAACATAAGGCGAACATAAACATTAACACAAACATAAACGCTGGTGCTTACAGTAATGCCTGATTCAATTAAATTATCGAATTTACACACCATCTTTTCCACAGTCTGCTGCTCTATATATGTATATAAATGTATTATGTTCAAGAATTAGTCAAAATAAAACAAAAGAACAATAACTTAAGACAAAAGATGTGGTATCGTTGGACTACAGCTTTAGTTTTTAATCTCTATTAAATGTGTCATTTATCCATTAGCTGAAACAAGGTAATTAAAAAGTCTAGTGACAATTTTAGCGCAATTTCCTTATGTTATCTAAAAATAGCTCTGTCGTAGCGTAAATAAAGAGCAGGATTAGTAAAACCATTGGTTAAAATACATGTTTTATTTACAATAGAGTTACATGACTAAAAACCATTGCGCGCCTAGCTACTGAACGTGATGACGCAGCCATTGAACGTGATGGCGCAGCTATTGAATGTGATGACGCGTGTGGTATGGTTGGATAAACATGCCTACTAATTCGGTCCAAATCTATCTATATATATAATTCTCTTCTGGGATCAGTTAGAAAACAAGCTGCAAGCACGCCTTTGCAGTCCCCTCTCTTCCTCTCTATCACTATCACTACCATCCCCACCCCACCCCCACATGATCTGGTGAGCGGTGTTCACTCTGTTTACATTTTACAATCATAGAGACGGGTTTGGTGACGGCTATTAGGGGCAGATAATTTAGTTTGAAACGATTTTAAACTTAGAGGAGGTAACTAAGAGGGGGCTGCTTTCACGTGGGGGGGGGGGGGGGGTAGTGTTTTTAAGCAAATATTTTCAATGGCAGCATTGGTACTGTCGAATTCACAAATTATTAATTACTGAAAAGTAGAAAAAAAAACAACTAAATAGCGGCGTATGAGACGCAGCGGGTCAGCTCGTATATATATAATTCTCCTCTGCGAGTCGTTAGAAAACAAGCTGCAAGCGCCTCCTTACAATCCCCTCTCTTTCTCTCTATCACTATCACTACCACCCTACCCCACCCCCACATGGTCTGCTGAGCTGTGGTCACGTTAATGTTTACAAACCGTACAGCCAGGTTTAGTGACGGCTATTAGGGGCAGATAATTAAGTTCGAACCGACTTTAAACTTACAGGAGGTAACTAAGAGGAGGCTGCTTTCACGGGGGGGGGGGGTGTAGGGTCGGGGTTAGGGGAAAGGAGGGGGTTAGTGTTTTAAAGCAAATATTTTCAGTGGCAGCATTGGTACTGTCGAATTCACAAATTATGAATTACTGAAAGTAGAAAATAAATCAACTAAATAGCGGCGTATGATACGCCGCGGGTCGGCTCGTATATATAATTCTCTTCTGGGATCAGTTAGAAAACAAGCTGCAAGCGCGCCTTTGCATTCCCCTCTATTCCTCTCAATCGTTATCACTACCACCCCCACCCCACCCCACACATGATCTGGTGAGCGGTGTTCACTCTGTTTACATTTTACAATCATAGAGACGGGTTTGGTGACGGCTATTAGGGGCAGATAAACGATTTTAAACTTAGAGGAGGTAACTAAGAGGAGGCTGCTTTCACGTGGGGGGGGGGGGGGGGGGGTTAGTGTTTTTAAGCAAATATTTTCAATGGCAGCATTGGTACTGTCGAATTCACAAATTATAAATTACTGAAAAGTAGAAAAAAAAACAACTAAATAGCGGCGTATGATACGCAGCGGGTCGGCTCGTTTTAATTAATTAAAAATTTTTTTGTGACCGAACGAAAGGATATTTTTGAAAACTTTCTTCGGCAATATTGTTCTAAATTATGACAGAAATCGATTGGTAAATGTTTCAAGTCGCTAAGTGGTCTGGTTTCCGAGATATGGGCCAAAAACTGCATTTTTTCGAGGTTTTTTGGCTTTTCCAGGAAATCCAGGAAGGAATTCCGGAATTCTTTTAACCCACTATCATCCTCGTAACTTGCTTAACATAATTGCTTTGGAACTAGTCCTCGATATTGCTTCTTTGAGGAGGAGATACGACTTAAAGCTGCGGACACACATCCATACATTCATACATCCAGAAATGACGGGTTAATAAACGCAATTCTCCAGAATGGAAATTGCGCTAAAGATAATAAAACACAAGATAACATGAAAATGAAATTTTTACTTCTAAAAATGTTTGCATTAACGTTATTTTCAAAATCTTACAATTGATATAAATGTTGAACTTTTATATCCAAAAATAGGTACAATGACAGGTTGAAATAAAGTCTAAATGGGGGCATGACTTAAGGATAGAATAATTTTTTATAATGATATTTTAGCTAAAACCGAATGAGGATTGTAGGGTAAGATTAGTTTAGTTCTATCTGACTTTTGTTTTGGAAAATGTAGAAGGGAGGCTTTGTGGTCAACAGCTTTTATGCGGTGTAGTGCTGACTGGAGTATATGCTCCGGGTATGACAGGATTCGGAAGAATTGTAATAGCTCACTAATCTTGTTCCAAAAGTCGTTATTCTGACAAATACGTCGTAGTCGTAATAATAGTGAGAATGGTAGGCCTGGTTGTGTGAAGAAGAGTACAATTGATATGAGTGTGAGTCGGTTGGTTTCAGAGTTTCTTCCAGGCATCTCTTCCCCGAAAAAAAATTTACCGCACCCCCCCCCCCCCGGACGAAAAGAAATTTATATGATTTATAGGAGAAAATATATACTTTTAACAGTGTCCGCCCCCCCCCCCCCCCGAAGAAAGTTTACCTCTCCCCCCGAAAATTTCAAGTGCCCCCCCCCGGAGAAAAAAGTCTGGAAGAAACACTGGTTGGTTTGTAGAATACGGTCGTCCCAACGTTGGTGGCGTTAAGTGATATTGTCAAATCCAGGAAGAAACAGAACTGCGGGGTCGGCGTGGTCGAGTCGGTAAAGCTCATGGTTACTAAACCGAAAAGTCTCGAGTTCGAACCCTCTGGCAGATGAGAGACAACTAGGAGAGACAACTCCAAAATTAAAGAACTGCTTCCTTGTAGTTAGTTCTTGGTTGGACAAAGGCTATGGAAGCAAATCCATAAAGAAAAGCAGGCTGAAATCGGAGTCAATGCCTCAATGGCGCATAACCAGTTGACACGTAATCCTTAATTGTGATGGAAGCATGGTCGAGTCGGCAAAGCTCATGGTTGATAAATTCGTAAAAAGTCTCGAGTTCAAACCCTCTGGCAGATAAGGCTCGATCCCTCCCAACACTAAAAATTAAGAACGAAGAAGGAGAAGAACAGAACTGCCTGACATTTGGGAGGTAAATTTAATGTTTGGGTGGTAGTTGTTGCAGAATGATATGAAATCTTTTAGTTCTTCCTCTGCCTTCTCTGTGACGCCTCACCCATCATCAATGTCCCAGCATTAAAACCTAGATTTCTGCCAGGGTACTTTTTCCTGGATTTGACCCTCCAGGTAACCCAAAAAAGGCACGCATGACTGGGACCCATATTAGTTCTCATAGCTACTCCACGTGTTTGGTAAAAAAAAAACTGCCCATCAAACTCGAATGAGTTGAGGATGAAAACTAACTTGGTTAGCCTAAGTGTAGTGTTACTTTCAGTATAGGGGTGGGGGTTCACATTGAAGAAGTGTTTAATCGCCAGCAGACCATCTTTGTGGGGTATCGAGGTGTACAATGATATGACGTCTATTAATTAATTAAGAAAATTAATCTCGTTTTATTGCTAGTTTTGAGAGATTCTTAAATTAGAATTGCATGGTTGGTATCTTTGAGGTACGATGGTAGTGCTTCAACTCTGGGTTTAAAAATGCTGTCAAGAAAGGAAGATATACTTTCAGTAGGACAGGCGCATGCTGATATAATGGGTCTAACTGGGCAACCAGATTTATGAATTTTGGGTAGTAAATAGAATGAAGGTCTTCCCAATTTGCTGTCGAAAATGCATAAGCTAGATGTCGTTTTCCGGCGTTTCTTAGATGATATTAATGTGTATATAGTTTGGTAACAACTGTGTTATTAGTTAAAATTCCATCTTTTCATACACGGCGAGTAGAAAGTGTTTTCAGATAGTTGTTTATATGCCTCTTTTGTGTACAGGTCTTTATCCCATACAACGATAGCCCCGCCTTTGTCAGCTGGTTTAATAACAATGTCAGTGCGGGTCATCAAGCTTGTGATCGCACGTAATTCACTATATGTAGAAGTGTAAAATACCTATTTATGTAGCGAAATTATTTTTTTCCAAAATGTTATACACACATTTATTTAAAGACGTTAATATATATATATATATATATATATATATATATATATATATATATATATATATATATATATATATATATATATATATATATATATATATATATATATATATATATATATATATATATATATATTTAGAAACACCCGTTTAAAAAAAATCTCAGAACACAATTAATACTTCATTTTAAAAAATAAAAACTTTCACACAAACCTTTAGTGACGTCACTTGAAACTTGTAGGAATGTATCGAAATGAAACGAAACTTATTTTGATAAATTTGATTTTAGGCGAACCCAAAATTAATTGGTTGAAAAGAAAAAGAATTATAAAAACACAATAAATAATTGAGTTTCTTTATTAAAATATTTTAGTCCTTGAATTTTTTTATTTATTTTTACTAACCATCAAATTCGAGAATACAAAAAAATTATCTAAAGTTACCAATGAACTAGACTTAAGCTATTTTCCTCTATCTAAACCTTGAGTTAAGCCAATAGCACAATGAATAAATGAGTTTCTTTACTAAACCATTTCAGGTCTTAATTATTTGGTAATCACCCAGTTTAGCGTCGGAAATCATCTGGTGATGTTTGTTAAGTTTCGTAAAAATTACTTTCTGTAAACCATAT
Source organism: Physella acuta (assembly GCF_028476545.2). Lineage (NCBI taxonomy): Eukaryota > Metazoa > Mollusca > Gastropoda > Physidae > Physella > Physella acuta. The sequence goes on along the minus strand of NW_026732369.1, from coordinate 249,163 downwards.
TTTATTTGGTGGTTGTAAAATAAATAACATGGATTGTACTAAATTTATGTTTTAACTTTACTTTAATCGACACAAGAAAACATAAATAAAGAGTAGATGTAAATTAGTAGATCTAAATATAAATAATAAAGCCATGTGTAGTAACTAGTTTAATATTCTTTTGAAAACAAAACAAAAACTTGTACCAATCCATTAACAATTCGATCTAGATCATCTAATCATAGTAAAATTGTATACTGGGGGATTACCAGTTATTTTAGGTAAATTATTTTTCTCTGACAATTGTATTGGCTAAATTAGGATATACTTTAATTTAAAATAACATTAATTTTACTTTCTCATGTTTTTAGATGTTATTGATAAAGTTGCCTTTTGGGACTTTGTGAGACACAGGGTAATTGAAGTACACCTGTTTCTGTGACCTCAGCATATGCAGGGATGCAGGAATCAAACTCATGCTCAAGCAATATCGACGTTTTTAAAAGAAAACAAAACATGTTGCCTGAGGTGTGATGCTTTTTTAAATGTGGGTTCTGGCTTTTTGTGACGATATGTGACAGTGGGGAAGGGGAGGGGAAAGATAAAAATCATCAAACAAACTTGACGTAATTTATGGATGACTCCCAAAACCCAGTTATCTACAGATAACGGGTAGCCTAGTTGTATTTAATAATGTCCGTACACGTTTTTAATGTAGACCAACTTCATACAAATGCGACTGCATTGACTGTAATATCGTATAAACGTTACTGCAAATCAACACTCATATAAACGTGACAGTACTTACAAATAAACGTGGCAGTATTAGTGACGCTTATATATATGTAGCAGTTTTGATTATAATCACATTTAAACGTGGCAGTATTGATTTCACTTACTATAAACGCTCCAGTACTGGTTAAATCCTTCATCAACTTGTGTCCTGGATTCCACTATGACGTAATGGCTAACGGCACTGACTTCACATGATGTTTGAAATGAACGGGGAATTCCACTTTGTTGCTTTTAATTTATTGGTGTTTCAGAGAATACTGTGATATCATTGTAATATTCGTTTTTTAATGTATTCCTTTTCTTTAATCTTCAAGCAAAGCATATGTTCGGATAAGTTGACGAAGCTACTATGCCCTTTTGTACTTATCAATTAATGTAACTACATCAGAAGAATATTAAACCAGAGATGTATGGTACACTTGAAGCCTACACAGCTACTCCACGTTTTATGCGGGACTGATGTACAAAGTTGTTTTCACATCAGTATTGTAACAGACTGTATGATTGTGTATTGAGTTTGGAGTGAATCGAGTGTGATGGGTGAATACTGCACCATTGGGAGTAAATGAGTGAACGATGAATCATTTTTGTCATTCTTTTTTTGGGTATCGCTCACAGACTGGATTGCGATAATGAGAGTGTATGTAACCTGGGGAATGGCATATTCGTGAGGCCACATAGATGAATGTATGGGGAAACTGTGTGCCTCGAGGGAAAATATAAGCTGCTACTACATCAGTTCGTTTGTGGATTATTCCTGTACTATTCTATTATGTCGTCTTCATTACAAATGGTCCAAACAGTTTTTATTGAAGACCAACTTCATACAAATACGAATGCATTGATTGTACTCTCATGTAACTGAAACTAAAATATTTACTATCATGTTAACGTGAAAGTAGTGTAATTTACTATTCCAACTGTGGATATCATATGCATTATTTCAACTTCAATAAACAATGTTTGTGAATAGATTTGTAAATAAAAACGAGAAATATTCAAGAAGAAATATTAGCTGTCACGTTTCTACAAACCCCACAAACACAGTGCACACCAATCATTTAACCATGTTACTAGTATGTTCAGCTGTTCAGCTGCTAGTAGCAATTAATTCTCAGCGTTTACGTGGCATCCACTGTTTGTGAAGGCCTACATGGGAATCGAGCAGTACAGGTTTGTGGAGTAGAATAATCCATGCCTTCACTCTTCACTTTTCTTCTCCGTAAGTAAACCATTGGAGTGTAACGAAATCCAGATCTAAAAATGATCTTATGTAGCCACTTGACAAGGTTTACTTTTATTTTAGTTAACTAATTTAAAAAAAATTTACACTTCGTTTAAAATCTCGTTAATTTAACGTTTCCTTTCAATATTAAACTGTCCACAATATATCTTTAAGATAAAGTAACTTGTTAAGACCATACGACGTTTACATATTTCTCATTATCCCCAGGGTTTCAAGCTCTACTATTTAGTGTGCACGGCCTTCACACTGAATGTGTGATCAGTACAATTTTAACCGCAGCTGATATCCTAATCGTTCTCATTATGTTTTGTTTCCCAAATCTGTGTTACTCTGTCCTTGTATATATGAATTTTTCTATGTTTGCTTTTGTTTGGCTCTTGATGTCTCGTTTCAGTTATTTCTATTTTAAAAACGTCCCGTAGAACCATATTGTTATGCTGATCGCTTAGTTTAAATGTATTGTTCAAATAACAAAGATGTAAAGCTTTTAATAGAATTTTTATTTTTCCAAGTTAAAAGCCAAGTATTTGACTGAATATTGTTATCATCTCACAGAGGTGTGTATGGTCTGTTTATCTTTTCTAGCGGTCCTTACATGTTCATACTGTTAAAATTTAAAAAAAAACGGATTAGGCCTTTACAAAAATAATTTAGGTAAATAATATACAGGTACATTTAAGTATGACATCCGTAGCTATGTTTTTTTAAAGTGTTATATTTTTCGCCGAGAAGATCGTTATCCTACTGGCTGCTCTGTCTATGGCTGTTGGAAAACCAAAATATTAGAGAGAATTGCTGAAGGTGAGGTTTGAACAGGTAAGGAGCATCGCCTGTTACGCTTTTATAATAGTGGGAGAGAGAGAGAGAGAGAGGGGGGGGGGAGAATTAGATTGGGGGGGGGGTGGGCTAAAAGAGTGAATTTGAACAATCTTCTCCTAACAGTTGCATGCATGAGGTAATATAAAGGCTTACTTGCTTGGTTTGTTTGAATGAAGCTTACCAGTGACGTAACCAGGAATTGGTAATGTAAACCTATTAAACAGTCAGATGACTACAAGTTAAATCTTATTTTCATACACGTAAGTATTGCTTGTCAAGGCAAATCTGATATAAGAGCTGTAGAAAGTCTGGCAAGTGTATTGTGTATGGCGTTTTAACTAAAATCATTTTGTCAAACTTTACATAGCTGGCTAGTCTTTGTATATTTTCGTTTTAAATTTCAAGATTTTGCGTTTTTACCACAAAATTACACAAATTCTCTACCCGAAAGCCAACATTGTCTTCAACGGGTGTAGAAAAAAAACCACAAAACGGCTCTATTGGTGATTTATTACACTAATGAGAAACCTTTCGATGTGGAGATTGTCTAATAATATAATAATAATGAAGGAACTGTTTTTATACGTACATCACATGAATGACATCCTTCTCAACAGATCTTGCACAGATGCTACCAGGGCTGATGGCGTCTTCAACATACCTAATTTTTATTACAATAAAAATAAACTAAGAAATAATAAGTACAAATATTTAGGTCGACTGTTTGGAATGGTGATAGGATGGTAGAGTGCATGATAAAAAGTTGATGATAAAGTTGATAAAATCAAATCATTATACTTAGAATGCATTTGATGTAGTCTACAAAGATTCTGGGTGAAGAATGTGTTTCAGAATGCTGGACCAGTACCTAGTGAAAAGTTATTCAAAACCACTGAAAAAAAAAATCAAAGCAGGCAATCTAAAAAACATTAATAGAATGGCTACATAACCATATTTAACTACATCGTTATCTTAATACTACACTTACTCTAAAAGTTTAATTCATTACTCATTATTCGAACATAATTAATTATTAATAAGTAACCAATAACTAGTTTCCAAATGTTATTTACTTCTTACCTTATAGTTTAGTGCAGCATTCACAGGAACAAAATAAATTTTAGATTTTCGCAAAATGAAAGCGTTCTGAATATTTTAGACATGTAGGCATTTTATCGAAGAAAAGATTTTGTCAAACTAAAATCTAAATGCATTCAAGTATTTATAAATCTGTTGCTAAAAAAACCAAGATTTTGGTGAAATTAACGGCAAATACTTCAAAGATAAAACAGCTTTGCTGAAAAATTACACAACACATATAACTGATAAATCACAATATTGTAATGTCTAAAAAACAAATCAGACTCACTAGACATAGTCTGTGATGTTTGTGATGCTGATGCTAGAGGAGTAGCAAATGCAGCAGATGTTGAAACTGTATAAACAAAGACTAATATTAGTGTCATCTAATCTAAATTAACATTAGCATTGAGCAAAGTTAAGGATTGAATTAGAAAAGGTAATTAAACATTGTTAATTTTAACATTGTATAAAAATCAAAATGTTTATGACAACTTCTTACTTTTACGTGATTCCCTAATTTAGAAAAAACACATTACACATGGTAAAAATAATTATTACGTTGTTTAGCACAATTGATTTTTAAAACATTTTCCCAAATCCATTTTCGTAAAGTAAAGGCTTGTGATTAGAACACAAGGTATATAAATATATCTCATATAACTCTGTTTTAATTACACAAAGTATTTTTAAATTATTCAGATCTAAGAAAAGTTGAATAATCAAACAAATTTTGACTTATGTCGTTTTAGAAGGAACCATTTTTCTTAGATTATAAGTAAATTATTATCTCTAAAACCGATATAAAAAATATAAACTTACTAGCATAAACTTTTACTGTTGTTGATTTTGGATTTCTTGTTGTTTGGGGTTGTCGTGGCAGGGTAAAAATTGGAACAGATGGTGAGCCTGTAAAAAACATTTGTTTAAAGACGTTATTAAAATAAAATAAAACAGACAATGACCAACATATTAGAAGAGAACTATTTCAACTTATAAGTACTTTGCAGAGAGTTCTAATTATTAATACGCATCTAATTTACAGCTAAAATAGAAATTGCAAAGGGTTAAAACAACTACATCATTATAATTGTATCCTTTTAGAAAAAAAAATTATATTACAGATTTTAATATTTATAACAGGATTGCAAAATTTGAAGACTTACACAGCGCAGAGTAAAGACAGGCTCTTTAAAGGCTACTTTTACTTTGTTTATAAAAATTTAGACTGCACAAGACATAATATAAGCTTAAATAATAAACTTACTAGCCAAAGCTTTTACTGTTGTTGGTGGGGGTGGTGGTGGCTGGGTAACAACTGGAGCAGATGTTGAGCCTGTAAAAACAAATGTGAATAAACTTTAATTTCGTTTTTAAATGATGTAGACCAACATTAAAGAAGAAAACTTGCTCTAAAATTTAAGTCATGTACATAGAATTTTAATAATATATACTATTATTTTTAAAGTATATTTCTTATTTAAACCAACTGCTAAAAATAATAAAAATTAAAATGACAAATATAAGCAATAATCAATAGGAGATAATATAATTAAATCTTTTATAACTGCATCCTTTTAAAAAAATGTTTAATTTTAGATGTTTATATATTTTTGAATAGGTTATAAAATTTGAAAACTTACACATAGCAGATAAAACTTTATGCCTGAGTTCTCTGAGTTCTGAAAAGTCTTGTACTGCAAATCTGTTTTCATCCACTGGCTTGCTGGCAATACCATCCAACTCCTTGGTCTCTGTCAGACCAATACCAATAGCATAGATGTGAATACCCTGTGCTCTGGCTTCTTCAGCTTCTGGTATGGTTCTTTTGTTGTTGATGTTGGAGACACCATCAGTCACCACAATAGCAATGTTGTCAACACCTGGACGATCTCCATTCTCTGCTGTAAACATTACTGTCCTCATTGTTTTCAAAGCATCTGCAGTGTTGGTGTTGCCATAGCGATACGGAATAATATCAATAGCATTGTATACATCTTCTTTCTTTGAAAAATCTTTCAGCTGGAACTGGACATAATCCCCTGTGCTGTAGATGACAACACCTACCCTAACATTGCCGTTGTCAATAGCAGCTTCAAAGAGGAAATCTTTCACAAAGTCTTTCATCAACTCAAAGTTTGGTGCTGTTACACTGGTTGAGGCATCAAGAACAAACACAAGATCTAATCTAGCATCAACACAACCTGCAAAATTAAATAGAAAACATCCAATGTATTTAGGTAAGTAGTAAACAAATTTAATTAAAATGATTTTACTTTAAAAAAATGTTCTAAATGTAATACCGACAACCAAGTACAAAACGCAAAATCACGATGTAAACGTTTTGCTTAGATATCTCTCAAATGTCCTGGGTTACTAGAGGTTTAACAAATTATGTAAATAGCATATAAACTGCTTAAAGATTGACATGAATTGCTCAAACAAAGTGTGAAATGCCCAGATTCCAAAAGTCTCAGGAATCAGTCAAAAATATAAGATAGAAAAAAAGGAACAAAGGAACCAGGGGTATTATTGCTTACTATTTGTTGCTGCTCGGTAGACTAGAATGAAATATTGAATTGCACTTAATTTTCTATTTTATGCATAGGCATTTGTTATCTAAACACTTAGTCTTGCAAATACACATCAACAATCTTTAGCTAGTTCATGTGGACTGAGCAGTATTAGCAGATTAAAGCGAGATTTCGAGGTCAAGAACATCTTCATTCTTGAACAAGCCCTGTAGACAAACACGGAATTGTGATCTTCCACACACACACACAAACCAGAATATAGTCATACAGTCACTCACACTCACACCCAAACCAACACACACATTCCTAATTATCGAATAACCCCTTCGCTGTCAATTGTCTGACCTTTAACCCCGTGAGTGGTTGAAAGACACCACAACCAGTTTTAGTACACCAACATTTACTCCCTGCCTTTGGAAACCACAACAACATCATTACTTCAACTAGAATTATGACATACACAACATCATTGCTTCAACTAGAATTACGACATACTCAGAACAGGACAAGGTCATGTTACGACATTAACCCTTCATTCGTTCGATCAATACAAACATTTCTAAATAACTGTTAAATTATTATTTTATTTTATTAACAATCAACTTAATATACAACGTAGTATCCGATAAACCTAGGTTATGAAAAAATTAAGCAACCTTCCATAAAAATAATATTGAAAAGAATAGCTATGGAGGTAATAGAGTTCAAATATAGAAATAGCAGTATAGTTTTCTATACGTTGTATTCAGTGCGTACTGATTCTATTTCCGAATCTATGTACGAAAACCCCACACACAACACAAACCCCCCACACACAACACACACAATTCCCAAACATCACGCACAAAAAACCCACACACCACACACACAGTTCCACCACACAGTAAAACTACACACCACGCACAAAAACCCTACACACAACACACAATTCCCAAACACCGCACACATAATTCCCACACACAATACACCGAATTCCCACACACCTTTTACTAAAACCACACCACGCACGAAGACCTCCCAACCCACGCACAGAAACCCACACACCACACACAAGAAAACCCTACGCTCCACACACTAAAATCCCCCACACTCCATGATAATTGATGCAATAGTTAAGTTTTTTTTTAATTTCATTAGCTTATCTATCTTTTATTTTGTGGTGTGGGGTGCCGGGAAGGAGGGAGGGAGTGTTGGTGCAGAAAGACACAACGTAGCTTTTTCTCCTTTCATTTAATAAAGAACAGTAAAACGGCATGCCTACAGTGAGAAAGGTAAAATTAGCCTTTTTATGGTAAAGGCAACTGACATGCTTAACATTTAAATTTCTTACTTGGTTTTGTGAAGGTAAACTCCTCTGTAAGCAAAGCAATTAAAGTTCAATTAATTATGTAAGCTTTCTTACTTTGTAATAAGAAATTTTAGGAAATTTCACACCAACATATAGCCAGAATGAAGTTCCTATTGTTAGGTCAGTTGTGTATTATGTACTAAAATTATATAAATAATTGTATTTCAAGAAGGTTTATATAACCTAATGTATAAATTTCTTACCTGGACATGCAGCAGCAAAAATCATGTCATCAACATGCACAAGATCATCAAAGGAAGCAACTTTAAAACTGTTCTCTTTTGCAGGAGGGCTTGCAATGCCGTCTAATTCACGATAGTCAGAAAGGCCAATACCAACAGTGTAGATGTGAATTCCATCATTCTGGGCTAGTCTAGCATTGGGTACAGTTTGCTCTGGATTTACTGTAGACAAACCATCTGCAAAAATAATAAACATTATTATAAGCTTTTAAATGTTCTAAAAGTTCATGTAACACTGCCTTAGTGAAGATAGGATGTGATGGTCACCCACTGAGGTTTAGTGCTTTAATGCTGCCCCATGAGAGACAAAACACACACACACACACACACACACACACACACACACACACACACACACACTTGTCGTGTAACAGGCCAAACTTTATTTGTCTCAGCCAAGCGTATCCACATATTAGCGTTGCATAAGCTGAGGCAAACAATTACTAAATTGTAGAGGACACAATGGCCTAGACACAATAATGGCTAGCTGCAGCCTACAATAGACTGGTGTTTAAAAAAGGATGTCAACAATGATACTGTATAGGATATTAATTATAATGCCAAACATAATGCCAAATAGTATGCCATTTAACCCTAAAATAGTGTAAATAAAAGTAGGCTACACACTTTTCTATAAAAACTTGTTCCAGGGCTTACCAAAACAAGCAGTCTAATCATCTAGATAAGGCACTACTCAATAGAATAAAATATATTTACAATTACAGGCCAGTATGACAAAATACTGCCCAAAAATAGACATTCTACGACTATAATTAACATATACTTAAAAGATCTAGTCTGCAGCATGCGGCACAAGTACAAAAATATAATGTAACCATACATTCATTAGCTCTATACTATTTCACTGACAACAACTAAGTCAGCACTGTGATCACTCAAGGCCTGGTTTTGCTAGCATCACTACAGTCAAATCCAAATCCCCCAGAGGTCACATGACATGGAAATAACTTGTAAAAATCACTCAAAAAAGAAAAAAAATGTACCCACAAGGCCAGCAATCAAATCAGATTCTGATTATTGCCCCTTGGCACTATGATTTGTGTCACATACAAAAATTAATTTTCTTTCTTTAGATATAATAGTAAAAGTGTAGGTCGTTGCAATAATTGATACATTGAAAATATAATAATTTGCTCATGTATTAAGACCTTGTCATCTACAATATTTGTTAATAATAATAGTTAAAACTAACGACGCTTTAGAAATTTAAAAATATTCTGTTTTTGTATACAGTAACCTTTAAATTAAATTTTAATTGCTATTGCTTCTATATTAAGTGTAATTTAATATTTCCAAGCATAAGACTGTTGTTTGTTTTAGTATGGCCCTCTGAATTCCCAATAAAAAATGAAAAAAAAAGATAAAAAGTAGTTAAAAACTTTTTAATTTATGGTACGTATAGAGGAAACAGCTAGATAATTTTGGGTTTGGAAAGGTAGCCTGGAAATGTTTTTTTTAAAGAATACATATATCTTTTAATAGATCTAGTAGCAATGTGAGACCAGGACCCTTGTAAAGACCTACCAATGAGAACTAGAGCAATGTTGGGGATTTCAGCCCTGTCTCCTTTGTCTGGAGTAAACAAATCTGTCCTCATCACTTCCAGTGCCTCTGCTATATTTGTTGATCCAAAGTTATAGTCAACTGTATCCAATTTTTGAATAATATCTGCTACTTTGGTGTAGGTATTCAGGTCAAATATTGGATAGACTTCAGTGCTGTACATTATCAGACCCACACGAACATTTCCAGAATCAATATCAGCCTTGGAAACAAAGTCTTTGAGAAAACTTATAATCTGGAAATTGAATAAACACAAAATAAAATAATAAAGGTATGACCTATCTAACAATGTGTACAATGCTGCATGCAAATTGCTTTGACTAGTACTAACAGCAAAACCATGGAAAGAAAGATACAAACCTTCTTAAAGTTCACTTTAGAAACACTTGTGGATGAATCAACAACAATAACAAGATCAGCCCTGCCCAGTGCACAATCTTGATAATTAGAATTACATTTTACATTAGACAAACTACTATACAAGAAGAAAAAAAAACCTTTTAAAATGTCTTATCTTTTACATAACGTGCAAGTAAAAGTTATTTATGAATTTCTGAAGCTATATACCCTGATTACAATTAATTAGATTAAGCGCAGTTGTGTACTGATGTTAATATCCTAAAATCCTTAGTGCTTTGTATTTATCTTTTTATTACACATATAAAATCATTTTTCTTTACAGTTTACGGTCCTATTCAAATTATTCATACATATGCAAAAGCATTTATCATCTTCACATTGCTCATGAGGTACCAAAATAAAATGATTACCTGATTTAGGTAGTGGCAGAATGAATGGTTCTGTGACAAATAAACATAAATTTTAGATTTTTACTAAAAATAAAAACCAAAAAAGAGTACATATAAGTATATCTGATATAGTTTCCACCTTAATGTGGGGTTTTACACTAGCTGTGTATACCATTGGCTAAATTTAGCATAGTATGATCTACACCACGGGTTCCCAACCTGGGGGTCGCGACCCCCCTGGGGGTCGCAAAGGTCTTTCTGGGGGGTCGCCAACTGGTATACTAAACCTTAGTAATTTGAAACAAAACATAAATATTTAGAAGAATTTTTTAAATTCGGCTTCATTAACATCACTGGAGATGTAATAGAGAAGAATCAAAGCGCACTGTACAAAGTTGTTCTCAGTCACGAATCTATGAAATCTTCAAAACTAAAACGCCATTTGAGACGAGTCATTCGGAACACACCAAAAAATATATGGAGTTCATTCGTCGGTAAGAAGCTAGTTGCAAACGCCAGAGACTTGATCGAACAGGAAGTTTTCACCAGAATTAGTGCAAGCATCAAATGATGTCGCGATAGAAAATGCCAAGAAAAAAAAAACAATAGGAGAAAATCTCATCAAACGCTGCATGTACGTAAATGTTAAATAACACATTTTTATCAAAATTAAGCTTTCACCATTATTTGCTTTTCAAGTTGATAAATCAACAGACGTGAATTCGTGCTCGCAGTTGATGGTCTGTGTCTATATTCATGCGGATGATAGCAAAGAAGAGTTGCTGTTTTGTGAAGATAGCAGGGAGAAAATAAATACCTTTTTTTTGTAACTGGATGATTAAAATGGGTTAAAACGGCTGTGGGGGTTTGTACGGATGGTGCGCCATCTATGTTTAGCTCAAAATCGGGCTTTCAGAAAACAGAAAAGATTTAGCTCCCTAACCACTGCCCTAACCAATCGACATCAAGAGTCCATTGCTAGTATAAGTCGTAAATTATATAAACTCTGGAGCTTCAAAGAACTGAGCAAAAGCATTAATATAGATCACGAGGTTTTGCTCTTCTACACTACAGTACGCTGCCTGTCAAACGAAATGTTGTAGATTGTGTTTTTGAATTGAAATCTGAAAACAAATTGTTCTTGGAGGTGCAAAAGAAACAAGACCTTTTTGGAATACTTAAAACGACATAGAGTGGTTGGAGAGAGTAGCGTACCTAACATCAAGATAAGCTTAACCTGAAGCTTCAGGGAAAATGAACGAATATTATAACTTTACATGATAATCTCGGGGCATTTTTCCCAAAGCTGCAAAATCTGTAAAGAAAATAAATCTTGGAAATATTGTAAATTTGAGAAACTCTGCGGTGTGGTAGATGAATCTGATTGTGAGATAATTAAAAGTTTGAAAGAAGCGATTTCTGGGCATCTTGAATCTCTTGAAAACGAACTGCATTGCTATTTCTCTGAGCTGAAAAAAGAAGAATCTGTATTGACGCATTACCCATTCTCTTCTTCCCTTGATGTTGCCAGCATTTCCGATGAATTACAAGATGAATTCTTTGATTTGCAGAATGATTCCGAGTAAGATGAAAAACTGCAGACACAATTTTGGTGTAGTATTTAACCATTCATACCCAAACGTAAAATTGATTGACTTTTCGAGAATATATTTTCAACACTATTCTTCGATTAAAAACAAAATTAAGATAATTACAAATGACATAGGTTGGCGTTAACACTCGAAAAAGGTTGGGAACCACTGATCTACACAGTCTACCATACATTTATTAAAGAATCTCAATGATAAAAGCTTCAGTAATTTTTCCACTGATTATTTACACATTTAATCTTAAAAAAATATTAATTACCTGCTCTGGAAGTTATTGGCTCTGGTTCTGTTGGGGAAATTAAGAATATTAAAGAACGAGTTAATAAGTGGCTAAAACAGCAAGAACAATCTTTAAAATGTCGGTGCATCTATGACTACACTAGAGGGCCTATACATTAAGCTAAATATAATGTTTTATGCATTCTATTTTTTACTATTACAAATATTAAGGTAATTTCTGTTTGCATTTTTTGGTCTGTAGTGTATTTTGGTGTAGTGTGAAATGAAGGGTATACCTAGGTTGTAAAAGTGGTAGGATTAATTTTTTTTTAAATGTGGGCGACTAGGAGAGGATTTTTATGAGGGGGCACTTGATGCTGTGTAGTTTACTTGTAGTAATTGACTGGGTGTTATAATTTGCTGTTTTTAGAAATGTTTTGTTGAGTTTAGTTAGAATAATGTTGTTAAGTTAGAGTAGTGTCGTTTAGTTTAGAGTAGTTGTATTTAGTTTAGAGTAGTGTAGTTTAGTTAAAGAGTTGTTTCATTTAGAGTGGTGTTGTTTATGTAAGGGGCTGGGGAGTTATTTAATTATTTTATTACAAAAAGGTGAATGTCTTTTTGTGTTCCTCTGAGGATTTTTGTTTTTTCTAGCTAAGTAGTCCGCGCTGATATGATTAGGATTTTAAAATGGACGGTGGTCCGAAATTGAGTGTTTTGTTTCGTTGAGTTCTGTTTCTGTTTTGTATGTCTTGAGTGTTTTGTTTTATCTAGATCTAGATTCTAGTTTTTTTATGTAAGTTTTGGTTCCATATTTTTGTTAAATAAATTTTATTATATTCTTAAAGTTTTTGTTTTATTTTTAGTAGTTTTTTAATTAGACTAAGGATAAGATTTAACCACCGTGGGTTTCACCACGGTTGCACTGACCCGGACAGTTATATAGAAGCCTAGGGAAGGATAGATAGATTTTAGTGATCCCCCTCAGCAGGGCTTACATTTAGTTTTAGTTTAGAGTAGTGTTGTTTAGTTTAGAGTAGTGTTTAGCTTAGAGTAGTGTTGTTTAGATTACAGTAGTGTTGTTTAGTTAAGAGTAGTGTTGTTTAGTTTAGAGTAATGGTGTTTATTTTAGAATAGTGAGTATGCTATTTTGTTTAGTTAAAGATTGCATTGGTTAATTTTTTTTTGTTTTACATTTAATAAAGTTATGATTATTTGATAATCTTATGTTTTTATTAAAAAAATTAGTTTAATTTAACCACTCTGGGCTTAGACAGAGTTGCACTGACATCTGGTTTAAAATAGAGTAGGCTGACACAATATAAGTGAAAATAAATTAAACCCTATTACAATCTTTTAATTTTAGTAGGTCAATACAGTTTTTAAATAACCCATGCTGCAGTTAATTTTTTTTACAATTTGTGCATAATCATGTTCCAAATAAATTAAAAAACAACAATGTAACATAGGATGATACTTTGTGAACCTCGTGTGCCTTTTTTACTTCATTAAATGTAGTTTTGTGTCACGGAGATTCAGACACTACACAACAAATATGGGAGCAAGGACAGCTAACTAAACTAAACATAAAGAAGTTTTGTTTATTATCTTACACATGCATACTTACCCCCACAAAGCGCAGAAAACACCCGGTATCTTAGGGGAGACAATTCTGTGAATTTCTGTACAGAAAACCTGTTCTGACTTAATGGTTTATTGGCAATGCCATCCAACTCTTTAGTGTCTGTCAGGTTAATACCATTAGGATAGATATGGATCCCTTGCGCACGTGCTTTATCAGCCTCTGGAATGGTTCTCAGGTTGTTTATGTTTGATATACCATCAGTCACCACAATAGCAATGTTGTCAACGCCTGGACGATCTCCATTCTCTGCAGTAAACATTACTGTCCTCATTGTTTTCAAAGCATCTGCAGTGTTGGTGTTGCCATAGCGATACGGAATAATATCAATAGCATTGTATACATCTTCTTTCTTTGAAAAATCTTTCAGCTGGAACTGGACATAATCCCCTGTGCTGTAGATGACAACACCTACCCTAACATTGCCGTTGTCAATATCAGCCTCAAAAAGGAAATCTTTCATAAAGTCTTTCATCAACTCAAAGTTTGGTGCTGTTACACTGGTTGAAGCATCAAGAACAAACACAAGATCAAATCTAGCATCAGCACAACCTATAAAATTAAATAGAAAACATCAAACGTGTTTTTGTCAGTAGTAAACAAATTTTATTAAAATAATTTTACTTTTAAAAAATGTTCAAAATGTAACACCGACAACCGAGTACAAAACACAAAATCACGACGTAAACGTTTTGTTAATATATCTCTCAAATGTTCTGGTTAATAGAGGTTTAACACATTATGAAAATAGTATCTAAACTGCCTAAGATTGACATGAAATGCTCAAGCAAAGAGTGAAATGCCCAAATTCCAAAAGTCTTAAGCATCAGTTAAAAACTTAAGATAGAAAAAAATGAACAACAAGAAATCTTTACGCGGAGTACAAAGGAATCAGGGGTATTTTTGCTTACTATTTGTTGCTGCATGGAAACTAGAATGAAATATTAAATTGCACTTAATTTTCTTTTTTATGCATAGGAATTTGTTATTTAAACGCTTTCACTTGCAAATACACATCAACAATCTTAAGCTAGTTCATGTGGACTGAGCAGTAGTAGCAGATTGAAGAGGTATTTCGTGGTCAAGAACATCTGCATTCTTGAACAAGCAGTGTGGACAAACACTTAATTGTAATAATGCCATCCCCTACAACTGCTAGCCGATGTCGTGCATCACCGCGTTCTTGTTTACGGCAGAAACAGAAACCCGCATAATGTCCCCCAATGATGCAGATTTCTTTTCGATTGTCTCTTATTTTCTAGTTCACTCTCAATGTTGAAGTAAATAGTTCACCAAATATTGACCCCCATAAACTTCCATTTCTTTATCGTCAACATCTTTATGAGCATGTCAACATACAGCATGAAGTTTTGTCCGCACTTTCTGCCCTCGTGGGCGTCACTGCTTTCCTTAAGGCACACACAACACGTGACAGAAAAAAAGTAATTCTTCACCCTCAACGTCTTCCCTGTTACTTTGGTTTCCTTCATCGTGGATTGTAATCTCGCCAGTATTTTCAGCGGTAGCCTCAGAATCTTGTTCATGGTGCTATGTTACTACCAGAT
Organism: Physella acuta; assembly: GCF_028476545.2. Lineage (NCBI taxonomy): Eukaryota > Metazoa > Mollusca > Gastropoda > Physidae > Physella > Physella acuta. The sequence continues at coordinate 233,754 of NW_026732369.1, read as the reverse complement.
GTATTGCTTGTACACTTTCTATAATATTATCCAGTTCTTCAGTTGTCTGTACAGCTTGGGATAGCTTAGATGCGAGACCCACTTTAGCTTTACAACTAAAATAAGCTTCTTTAAATCCCACAATGAAAGGTCCTGTTTTTCATAAGTTGCACAAATCGTTTTCCCTGCTCAAGCGGTATTTTTTTTTCATCTTGCATCCACGTAGATGTCTTTGTTAACTCTTTTCAAAACTTCCTTATCTTTGCGGGTGGCAGGGCTTCTCATGTACACTCTTCAAAGTGACACAGTATATCATTGAAAATTCCCGACCATTGTCGGACTGTAAATTCAATTGTGCACCAAACAAGATTAATGTGCCTATAAAAGCTGTAAGCGACTTCTTCCGCTGGCTTTGTTTTGAGAGGCCAGAGAACCACAAAGTTGGTGAGATGATCTTGGTACAACAGTATAAACTTGTAATCCTTTTCAGTAATTACCATTCCATTTACATGCAATGTGTACATTAACTAATAACGTAATGTAGGGATTAAATATTTTCGGTAACATCTATTACTTGGCCTAAGTAATAATTAGGAGTTAAACTTTTCTAAGATGTCCGTAAGTCTACGGCGTGTTAATTTACCCTGTGAATGTGCTAAGACTATCTAAAATTGTTCTTTATTGAAAGAGTTAATCGCGCGTGGACGCTGTATACCCTGCCTCTCGATTTTAAAGGCTTTTTTTTCCACTGTTTGTTATAAAGAGTCAGAGATTGCAGTCAGTCATGCGTCTTTTTTTTTATTTGAAGATGTTGTAAAACGAACTTTTTACTGTCATTTGTGGCTGTTTAGCTATCAACGACTATATGTGTACGAGTAAATTCGGCTAATCAACGTTACGTCATTATATTACTTTTACTCAACTTTATGCTGAAAAAACGCCTCTCCCCCATTTTTGTGGTCGCGCTGACGGTAGCCCTACACACCTGACAAAGCGAGCACATTATACACGAGCTGATATTTAAATATCGAAATTGTAACGTGGTTGTTTTGAGTTTTTTGAAAATAATGTGTAGATCTACATCATCTTAGGCTTTGACACAAAATAATGATGTAGACCTACTAAGATTCAGTTACAGTTGTATGAAATGTTTAAAAATAAACTTGAAATACCATGAATTGATTTAAAAAATACCCACGGTCACTGCCCCATCCCCTCCCGCTTGTTAAAAAAAATTTCTTAAGCAGGTGGTAAACAGCTACATTACTGACACATCTAACACGAGTGTCGGTGTTTACACATTGTCGGTCATGCAAAGCTTACACAATTGTACATAAAAACTGATATTTTATTAGTTTTGATAACATATTATAGGCGTAAACCTACTCTTAATTAAAGAAAGAGCCCACAAATAAAAATGTTACAAGGTTTTATCGAAAATTAATACGCATTAACACGAATTTAACACGTTTGTTAACAATCTTTGTGTATGAATGTAAGGGTCAACTATAAATATCATGAATTTTAACAGCTTTGCAGTGTAATACTTTGATTACTATACCAGCTTAAGGGGATATGCTAAGCAAAAAATCACAAAATTTCTTGTTTTACGGCATGATGGGTTTCTTGCATTTTCGGATACTTTGTCCATTTTTGTATTAAGAAATTAATTACTCTAATGAGAAAAAAAAATTATTTATGTGTTTAAATTACCATTTTTATGACCCTATTAATTAAAAAAATAATTAAGTTTTTCAATTCTAATAAGCACTCTAACAAATGTTTTATATCCGTCATCATATTGTATTTGACATAATTGTAAAGCTGGACTTCTTATGTGTTTCATAATCCTAATTTCCATCATCTCGGAAACACCCAAAGCTTATAAACCGCTTTGTAGTTTACACAGATATGGTATTTTTGTGACCTTTTTTTTTTTTTTTTTTTTTTTTTTTTTTTTTTTTTTTTTTTTTTTGCTGTTTATATCAGTTTGCAGGTTTTTTAACACCAAAAACCCTACTACTTTTTTAATTTATTGAACAATACCAACCATATTTTCCTTAAATGTTCTTTATGCCAAAATATTTTTTTTGTCACGAGGGAATCGTGATGGCTTTCATAGGAAAAAAGTATTTGGTAATTAATATGCAAAAATTAAAAATGTTGGATACTAAAAAGGGCACGATATTTAGACCTTGTAAACGTTTTACTAGTAGCTATTTCAAAGAGTTGTCGCGACAAAAGTTTTAAAATATATTGAAATATATGCAGTTTAAATTTGATTGCTATAGGTGCATAAATAAATAAGCCTTAGCATTTTTAATAGTGCCGAAAAATTCAAAATGGTTGAGGTTTTTTGGGGTTTTCATGACAACCAAAATTGTTTTCAAACCCTTTTTTTGCTGTTTAATACTTACTTTCATGTGCCAAACATGATAATAGTATTCAAAAGGCTTTCGATCTTAAATTGTAAAAAATAGAAAAAAAACATAGCATATCCCCTTAAATAAAGAGGGAGCAATCACCCCAAAACCTTTTCGAATATTCTTTTATACCAATACGGAGGATGGCAACTCGGGATATAGACATGATTTTCAATCAATTTTTACATACTTAAACTTTTAAACATTGGATGGAATCTCGTAGGAAAAAAAAATTACGTACCAAGTGAACAGCAAACAATGTTTGTATAATAATGCGGAATCTTTGTATTTATAAATTCATATGCGTTTTTTTTTTTTGAGAAATCGGAAATAGTGTAAAGTTCTACTTTCGTTCAACGGAATTTACTTAACATTTGATAGAAAACAGAGAATTAGATCTTTTACTTTCATATGAAATTTCTTCTATTTTCAGAAGCAGTACTCAAATGATAGGCTTTTAAAAAACCGAAAGTAGAATAAGTTCCATAAGTACCGGAAAAATAGATACAAAAATACACATTTGATATAATAGTTATATTTGATATTTCATCAACCTAACTGTAACTGTACTCAAGTAATCGTGTTCACGGACAGACAGACAGACATACATACACACAGAACCACACAGACCAACAGACTCAGGGAGGTGTAAAACGTCGAGATTTGTGAAAATCTTGATTTCCATTTTAGCATGATAACACGTACGATTGATAGGTGTGATTGCGTCCCTATGTTCCACAAGGGGTTCACTGGAATAATGATTATGATTTTAAAAATAAACGTACATTACAAAACCAATTATATGTACCATTTCTATTTCAGTTTGTATGACAATGTGTCAAAATTAATTTCCAAAACTAAAACCATTCCAATCCTTATAAAATCTAGTGGTGAACTGGAAACCAGAACATAAAGCTCCGGTCATCTTTGCAAAGATAATGAGACTTTGCTGGAAATAACGCATCGTACTCACAATTAATAAAACACACCACTGTAATGTATAGGTTTAAAATATGACTTACTAGTCACTGGTTATGGTGTTGGTAGGCCCGATGCTCGCTGAGTAACAAATGGCGCGTAGAAAAGTAAAAGTCGAATAAAATGGAATCTAATGCAAAAGGAACAGTGTCTTGAGGGATGTTGTCAGTGTTAATCATTTTCGTGGAAAATAGTGTGTAGGTAAAAAAAAGTTTTTTTTTCTAATTTCTCTCATTCCATCTACCTCCATCTACGTTTTAAAATCTTTTACATAATTACCTTGCTGATTGGTGTTTTTAGATTAATTGAGGCATCAAAAACAATCACAATATCTAACCATGTATCAGTACAGCCATAACTGAATTTTAGTAATATTTACAGGTTATGTTGTATTGTCATTCTTTGTTATATTATGTTAGTTAACATAACATTCTGTTTTTTTTAACTCCCAACATGTAGTTATTGCTGTGAAAATGTTTTCTTGATATTTCTTTTTTTAAAATATATAAGTTATAACAACAAAATGATGCGATCAAAATGCAATCAAGAGAAGCTGTGAATTAGAAACAGTATATTTGTAATTGTCTTTAACTTGTGAGATAACTAACACTATCTGTTTTATTACTAGTTCATCAGGGAGATAAACATTAAAAAATTCTTATGCAATAAAATTTTCAGTAAAACAAAATCATTGTTTACTAACAGCATAAAATTAGCAATTGGAGATTAACTTTTTAATTTTTTTAAACAATCTAGTAATTTATATGTTTCTTACAAAATTATATTATTGATAGAAATATATTGGTTTAAAATAAAATTAGCGTAAAACTGAATAACTATCTAATTTTGAAATATAGATAAAAAATGTTTAAATAATAGTCGTTACTTAACATGCAATTTTAACTTACTGGTAGAATTTGAAATGTAGTTAAAATTAGTATTTATTGGATTTTTATAAATAAAATAACTAAAAGATGCTCTTAAAATAAAACATGTTATATTTTAATTGGCTTTATTAAATTTAACATAAAATCCATGCTTACGTTTTCTTGTGGCCACTGTTAAAATTTTAAAAATATATAAATTCGTTAAAAATCAGCAAATATTGATTTGAAAAGATACGACTTAACAATCATACACAAATTACATAACTTGAATACAGGCCTTAAACATTTTAATAGTTACCATTAACATTATTTAGTTTATCTGTGATTGTTAAAATATTTAATTTAAAAAGAGAAACAATTTCATATGCTACAAAAATATTAACACCTACATGCACTTATTTGCTTTCTCAGTATTGCTCCATATCGTTCCAGTTCTCCATAATCAGAAAAGGTAAACACATTTTCAGTGGATGATGCCACGCTTTCCATTTCTTTTTTATCAACCAGACCAATTCCAATTGTATATAAAACTCCATTCTTACTTTCAATTGATTTTGTCAAAGTTTCAATCTGTAAAATATTTTTATTTTACCTTTCACTATTAATAAATTATGTAAAATAACTTTTAAACAATGATTAGACCTAAGCTGTACAAGAAAAAACTTTTTTTTAAATTAATTCAGCAAAACATTTTGAAATAGGTAAAAATTTAAAACTACACAAAGATCTTACTACATAGAAAGATTTGATTATAAACTTTTATATTTTTTGCTACAATTATGTTTTAACAAGACTTAAAAAGTGCATGGCATTATAAACAATTACAAAAGAATAATTGAAATAATCTTAATAATAGTGCAATATTTAAAACATAAAATGTTATGATAATTATAAAACAAGAAAGTATTTTAAAACTATAAATATATTATTAGATAAAATAACTCACTTCTGACATCTTTTGCTGAGAGTTTGTATCAGTAATGATGACAACAGCATTTGGAACATTCTTCCTGTCACCGTTTTCTTCTTTTAAAATATCATTTTCTAGCAATCTCAATGAAGATAAGAGATTAAACCTTGGACTTCTCATGAAATTCTTTGAAATGCCATCCAGAGCCCCAACGGCACCTTCATTAGAACTTCGTCTGTAAAAACACATTTAACTCTAAATTATAAATGCAGCACAATAGAAGTTATCATTTCAAAATATGTACACACTAAATTAAGTATTTTTACCGCATATTGCAAGAGCATAAGTACAAAGTTTGTTATTTTACTAATGTAACATAATTGTATGCTAAACTTTCATTTTTATACAACCCTTGTAAATCATAAACTTTGTAAGTTGGAGACAAAACTACAGATGCCCTAACTTTTCCTCCATCAATATCAGCAGTGTTCAACATTGACTGTATATAATCAATCAGTTGTTTAAATTCATTGTCGGTTCGTTGAGGATTAAAATGGACGATGAACACAATATCAACAGCACTTTGTTCTAAAAAATTAATGAAGGCCCATAAGACGATTCCCAAATTGTGTAACCATTAACTCTATTACATTTTTTTCTATTGATAACCAAATCTCAAAGGGTGGGCTACTATATTTTTAACATATCTTCAATATATATATAAATAACAGATACCTCTGTCAATTCAACTTTTCTAAGAAAACAAAAACAAGCAAAATTTTGGTAAAATAATAGCAGCTAGAGATTAACGATGCTGACATTGGTTGTTTGATTGCATCAAACCATTTGGACATTCAAAGAGGGTTTGAAAAACTTTAAGAATTATTTGCAATGTTATTAAAATGCAATTTCCATTAGAATATAGAAAAGCCTGAAGCTTTTAAACATTAATCTTTTTCAAAAGGCACAATTAAATTTATGAGAAGAGTAAAGCACTCAAACAGCTGTGGTCTTGATTCAGTGGCCAATTTAAGTTGTAAAATTAGACATTTTCATGAAGCTTAAAGACACATTACAACTTTAAATGTGTAAACAGAAATGCAGTCTCAAAAAAAATAAAATTATTTCAGGCATTAGGCTTCTTTGATGTTATTGAAAAAAAATGTTTTTTTCCCATGTTAGTAACACTGAAATAATTCCATTGTTTAAAGTGATTTGATGGCATCATAATTTTTAAAAAAAGTAAAAATAACAAGCAGCTATAACTAAACTATTAAAACAAAAACATCATAACTAAAAAAAAACTATAATAATAAACAACTCACCTCTTAGATCAAACTTGCCATTAACTACTTCTGAAATCAACCGTTATCTAGATTAGTCCAGTATACAATTAGGTATCATCAACATTAGAGAAATCCTTATTATATTCTTGAGTACTACGCAAAAATCATCCATATTATATTATTGTTAAATTTAGTATATTATATACTACGAGCCGACAATATCAATGCTGCCACTGAAAATATTTGCTTTAAAACACTATCAGTAGGTCGTTAAGGACGATACTACACCCACCCTCCTTTCCCCCAACCCCTACCCTACACCCCCCCCCCTCCCGTGAAAGCAGCCTCCTCTTAGTTACCTCCCCTAAGTTTAAAATCGTTTCAAATTAAATAATCTGCCCCCAAATAGCCGTCACTAAACCCGGCTCTACGATTGTAAACATTTAGCGTGAGCCACAGCTCACCAGACCATGTAGGGGTGGGGTGGTAGAGAGCGCGCTTACAGCTTGGTGTTTTATAGCGTCTCCAAGAAGAGAATTAGATATATAGATATTTTTGTGTATTTTATAACAAATATTTTAAAAACTATTATAAATTAAATAAAATTCAAATTATGTGTAGATTCTTTATATAATTTATTTTTATATAATAAATAAATTGTTTTTGATTTTTCAGGTTCTGAAAAAATATCAGATACAAATTAAATAACCTAGTTCAATCAATCCATAAACTGGCCCAAACAATATTAAATAGTACATTGTGTGGACCTAAAACATTACAAAATAACTATGCAAAAAATCAGTGATGCTAAATAAAAACTAATGTGCTGAAAAAATATATAACTAAAATGATTCAAAGCAATTGACATTTATAAAGCAGAAATTCAAATTGTTTTTTAAAACGTTAATTCCCTTTCATTTAGTAAATCATGTAAAGTTAGAGTTGACATGCATGAAAGGCTGACTTTGTTTTCTGACAGTTTAACACCATTTTAAACTCTGCATTATTTTAATTTCATAGAGCAGTTAGGAACCTAAGTAATACTATCTGAGTAATGAAAGTTTTTTTATCCAAAATGTGATTCATAGAAATGCTGAATTTACTATCTGCTACTTTTCAAAGACAATTTAAATACTTTTAAGTCAACTGTTTTTAACATCATGAAATTACATCATGAATAAATAAACAATTATTATCCCAAAATCACACTGGAGACTATGGTCACGGACGGAAATCTAAAAAAAAAAAGCTTAGAATATATATCAGATGAATGTTTATTCCTTTTATTTTTTTAGTTTTAAAGCTAAATTTTCAATCGTATCGACTTCACTAAAAAGTAAAATATAAAACAGATGTAAAAAAAACAACTTCATAATAACTAGCTTTTAAATGCACTGAAAATAAGAAAATAAAACGAATATGCTTTCTTTTCTCCCTAAAATATGTAAAATATCTAAATGTCATAAGATCTTATAGTTGACGAAAAAAGACGAAAAAAACCTTTTTTACGCTTGACAATTAATAAACAAGTTATTAAAAGTAAAGCAGTAGAATATATTTTCCAAAATAACATGTATATTGTATCTTCCCGACATACCTGTGCCAACAGAGAGCAGATAAACAAGGACAATCGCTACCCTGGCCAGGCCACTAGTGTCCATTTTTTTCTGGCATTTAGGAAAGAAAAAACAAAAGTAGGTTTAAAAAGTGATCGAATCGGTAGATCGGGGTTCTGCTGAAATTTAGACGAACAAAAGTAGGTTGTCATAGATTCACAGTTATTCATTCAAAACCACGGGTTTTGACACGGACGATGTCGTTGCCTATATTACCTCAGTCATGTAGACCTAATGAAGGTAATGTACATTATGTTTTAGATTATTATTGCTTTATCATACTAGTGCTGCATGTTGCAGACTAGGTATGTGAAGTATTTAGATTACTTGTGTGTATTACTCCTACTAGTGCTGCATGTTGCGGGCTAGTTGGGTTAAGATTTTATTATTGTATGACTTGTTGGTACTTGTTGGCAGTAGTGTGTACTGGCCATAACCTATTTTATGACAGCCGTGTAATTATGTAGTGTACACGTGGTCGTATCTTCAGTGATGTAATCTATTGCTGTTTACATTTGTTTTAGGGCTACGGATTTTTTTACAGGTTGTTACAATATATTTTTCTACATGTTGCTACAGTATTTTTTAACTTGTCTACTGTTCTACCTACATAGCCGTTTATGGCTTGGATGTTGATGTCAATAAAGCCAGTATCTAACAACAACAGCGTCGTTTCGTCGATTGTTATCTCTCAGGCTCAGCCCTTTTAAACACAACACCTCAGTGGGTAATAACATCACCTTTGAGGCAGTGTTACAAACAAACCAGAACTACAACCAAAACCAACACAAACACAAACACACAAAAAACGCAAATAGAAACACAAACACATGTCACACACAAAACGAAAACAAAAACGCATGCAAAATGTAAGTACGATTGCAAACTAATGCAACCACAATCGTGGAAATGCGGTCGCATATATGGCCTATACAAATATTTTAAAAATTGAAAACAATTTGGCGTTTAACTGAATTTAGCCAGAAATTGTGCACAAACACTTTAAGTTTTATAATGCAACGGTGTGGCAAAAATGAGTGTTAACAGTGATATATAGATCAATCAAATCTGCAATTCGCCGATAATTTTAAAAAATCCAACAATGGTAAAATCGATAAATATGGTACGAGCGCAGGCATTGTTTACATTAAATAACTCAGATTTAGAAAACAAGGCTACGAGTCTAACAATATAGGATTGGTAAAGCATTGATGAAGCCCTTCTAATATATTTCGTCAGATTTTATTTAATTTTACGCACTACTACACCTTTCACAATATCCCTGGGGAGGATTTTCCGAAAAAAATCAATTTCTAAAGGGTGGCGCCTCAGCGCCCCGTGTTATCCTGTGAGCGCTATGTCTCCTGCGTTCGTTTTAAACAGTACGATAGACTATGGATACAATGGGACATTAAAGTAGTTTACTGAACTGAATCACGCGCGCCCGCCGACTCTCCGGTAGGTTGCGATTTGCCCCGGGCTATCCTCGGACTTCAATTCCCGCGGCAACGCATTGGGACGGGCACGCTAGTTAGATAATAAATCTGGCCATATCCAGTTGGTAGAGTAGAGAAAGGCAATGGATTCCAGTGAAAAATAGAAAAAATACTTATGGTTTTTCTTGTAGCCTCTGAGACTAGTATTAAAGTTATGCTCACATTTAACTTTGCGGTTTATGAAAGTTTAGAGGTACCTAGGGATTTGAGATTAATTCGTTCCGTCACATTGCTCGTATGTCAAATTGATCGTATCTCAAAGCATTTTCTCTATTGAAATTAATTGAATTGCCGCTATTCCGCTCCGGCCCCGAAAATGCCAAACCAGTGTTTTTTTAATTTGATAATAAAAGTGTATTTATACATGATAAATATTGTTTTAATAACATAATAAAGGCAATGCAAAGAAATAAACTGTTTTTTTTAAAGTGTATTTCCTTTGAAAATCAGACAACTTGAGATTACGTAAAAGGTTGGAGGAGGCGAAGGCCCAGTGTAGAGTGGAGTTTATTTACTCACTGTTAGTGTTAAGCTCTTTCGGTCACTTTAATTCATGTACTCGTTACACGCTCAACGCTACACCGTATCCCTAAACTTAACTTAAAACTCACCGAACATAATTAAAACTAAATGTTACTTTATAATGTTTTGTTACTTTAACTTAATTTGCGTTACTGCTTTTCTCTTCGCAAATCTTTGCTATTGTTGCCATGATTTCGTAAATTTTCTCACTTTTCCACACAGACCGTTAAAATAAACATATCCAGGGAGGTTTGCTTTTTCCTACCTTTCAGAATGGTTTGGGAATGAGTTAGTAATTGTAATTAAATAGCTCTGATGAACAATCAGTTCCAACTTTTTAGGGGTTTTTCTTTCCTGCGAACTGTTTAATCCGTTTACTCGTATAGCAAATTTTGCTCGTTGGTCAAGTCAAATTTTGCTCGTTGGTCAAGTCAAATTTTGCTCGTTTGTCAAGTCGAATTGTTGCTCGCTCGACAACTCTTATCTCAAAATCTCTTATATCGGGGCACTTGTGTGACGAGGTACCACTGTATTTCCAGAAAATAGAAACTTAGACATACCTCAAAAACCAACACAGACGCTTCTACCACAATTCCTAAATGGAAACAGCCAGTCCGCCCCTGCGCAAGCGTGCCCCAATCCAACCTTTGTAAACAAAAGCTCAGCTCAGCTCTTCCTAGTCGTCCGTACAAGATCTAACATCCAGTTGTTTTAAAAGCTCCGTTAACCATTAGTTGTTTTATAATCTAATCAAAGCTGTTTTCCCCGTAAATTGACAAAAGCTCTTGACGTAAGTGGACGCTTTAATTTGCGCAATTTTTCATACACGTTTAACTGATGCTTAGGTTGATTAGAAAACGACCTACGACCATTTTAAGCATAGTGGCGCCTTTTTTTTAGATTATTTAAATTAAATTTACAAGCTTTTTTAAAAAAAAAAACAGCTAACAAACCCACCTAACAGAAACAACGAATTTAAAACTTGCATGTAAAATATCAGAAATTTTCAAGACTCATCGCATATATAGGTCTTGGCTTACTTCTCGGCGTCTAGCTCAGCACAAATCATGAGTAAAGTTCTTCGTCACATGTCAGGCTAGTGTAACGCTGTTATGTTAATTGTTGTGTTATTCCTGCTAGATATGGAAAGTCAAGCACCCACAAATCTGTATTAATTCACAAGCGCAGCCTTTGCTTGAGTTGTCAGACTTAATTCAGCTATACATCTTTTATATGCGAGACATGTGATCTTTGGGTTTTAAGATAGGTCTCGAAAAGTAGGTTAAATGTTAAACTTGTGCCCCGCAGTATAATATATATATATATATATATATATATATATATATATATATATATATATATATATATATATATATATATATATATATATATATAACGAATAGTTATATTAGTGAAGTGTTATATTAGTGAAGTGTTATATTAGTGAAGTGTTATATTAGTGAAGTGTTATATTAGTGAAGTGATGTTTTCGAAACGGAAACACGAGACCAATTAGGACTGTTGAACACTTCAAAATTACGCAAACTTTAATTAAAGTTAATTGCGTCAAACCAGCACCAATTGTGAAAGCTGAATACAATGAATTAGATCACGTGAGTTAGAGAACGGAAGTACTCTACCAAAGCGTGTTACTAGATACTTCAGTAGCTTTATGTTGGCGCTAAAATGTCTAACTGGTTAATAAAGAAGTAAATTATTTAGAAGTTAGAACGTTTTCAATCACAAAAAGGAAAACCACACAACAATGTCTTTTGTGTAGCTTACATAAAACACCGTCTATCGGTATATTTAGCGACAAAGCTATATAAACTAGGCCTGCATATTTGAGTGCCCCATCGCCATACAATTTATCTTTCAGACTTTTACAAATGTGTGTGTGTGTGTTACGTCCGAAGTCGGCCAAAGCATAAATTGGCCGGCCAAGGCGCGCATCGGCCAATGCACCTCCCATAGACCGGCCAAAGTCAGAAACTTATCTTGATCTCGGCCTTTGGCTATGCCTTGGTTGTCCGTGAAGTAGTTTAAGTTCAGGCCACATGTTTTTTAGTTCAGAAATAACTTAGTTAACACATTCTCTTCCATTATCGGATTGAAGCACACTTGGGGCACCAATAGTCGTGAAGATATCCAGCAGCTGGTAAGCAACTTCTTCTGCTCTTTTGGCTTCCAAAGCTCGCAACAATATGAACTTGGTTAAATGATTCTGGTAACTGACTTTAAACTTGTATTTGCCACCTGGGTTACTTTGCATATCAATAAGATCCACTTGGGATCTTGAGTTGAATTCTTTAAATATCAAAGGTTTGGAAACCAGATATGTATTAGGATTAGACAATTTTGTCGGACAAGGTTTGCCTAACCAAAGCAATTATTTTCTTAATGATATTTTTGTACTTTTTCTTCAGCTCTTTTTCCATCCGTGTGCGACCTCCATGTCCAATTTTCAAGTGAGTTTCATAGATTAAGTCGAATAACTCTTCTAAGTGCACGTAGTACAAAATAGCACCATTGTCTTCTGTAAGTGGTACAATAAGTTTTTCTTTACCGTCGATCTTTCTAAATTTCTCATCGGACCCTTCACGCATCAGCACCAGCATGCGGGAGGGAGGAGTAAAGGTGGGGGGGGGGGGGCTATTAACAGGAGTCCATAAACTTGTGTATGGGACGGAGTCTAGAGTTCAAATCCAGGTCAAATCAGTGGAACGTCCGTGAGTCCACCCAACTCAGATGAGTAACTTATGTTAGGATTACATAAGCGGATGGGGATAGTGCTGACCACACTATTCCTTCATATGCAAATGTCTCTCAAGCAGATTAACTCTACTTCATCTGCCCCATGTGTCTTGGGCACTGATGGGAAATGATGATGAATCAACTTGTGTTAGTTAAAAATTTGATGTGAGAAGACCGGCTAACAAACAACTTAATCTGCTCAGTTAGTAGTTGCTCATAGAATATTACTTGATGAATATGATAATATATAATAATTATATATTAACTATCATATTCATCAAGTATTATTCTATGAGTTACATAAAGTTTATTCATCATCAAAGTCATTAACGCATTCACTCTTGAATACATACTTTCTACTTATATAAAAAACTATCTGAAATTTACAACAGAAATCAACATGTATTTTGTCAAACGGTCCTTCTACATAAAACAAGACCTTTTTTCTGTAAGAGGAACCGTAAAATCTAATTTTCCAACTTTCTTTTCAAGTTCTCGGAATTTTGGGTAAAAATGCAAAATTGAAAGTTAAAATCGCCGTGTTAGTTTTCACACCTTTTTGAGTTTCCATGGCACCCATGGCAGCTATATACTATTTAGGCTTTAGGTTAAAAATTATTAACATACATATTTGTTAAACACTCTGAAACATGTTAAATAATTTTTTTAAATCTGTGGTGTCGGGTATTGATATATTCTGTAAAAGTATGTTAGAAAATCTGCAAAATAGGTGAAATCAAACTTAACAATTGTGAACTTCATGACAGATGTTCTTCGTGTTGTGTGTGTGCATATTATGATGGATATTTTAACTGTGGTATTTAAAGTAGTCACTAGCTAAAACTCAAAACGTTACAAGCGAAATGCTATTACAGTAAAATGCTATTTTAGTAAAGTGCTTTTTTTTAGTAACATGCTATTTTTGTAAAATGCTATTTTAGTAAAGTGCTTTTTTAGTAAAATGCTATTTTAGTAAAATGCTATTTTAGTAAAATGCTATTTTAGTAAAATTCTATTTTAGTAAAATGCTATTTTAGTAAAGTGCTTTTTTTTTTAGTAAAATGCTATTTTAGTAAAATTCTATTTTAGTAAAATGCTATTTTAGTAAAATGCTATTTTAGTAAAGTGCTTTTTTCAAAACGAAAACAAGAGACCAATGCGGACTATTGAACACTTCAAAATTACACAAACTTCAACTATATATTGAGTCAACACAAACTTCAACTATATATTGAGTCAACACAAACTTCAACTATATATTGAGTCAACACAAACTTCAACTATATATTGAGTCACACAAGTCCCGTCAGTGAAAGCTGAATAAAATGATGATGACGTGAGTTAGATACTGGAAGTACTCTAACAAAGCGTTTTACCAGATACTTTAATAACTATCTTGGTGTGATTTTTTTTCTGTTTTTTTTTTCTTGAGACCTTTTTCCGTTTTTAAAGGATAGGGACTCAACACTTAATTTATAGTACATAGGGTCAGTGTATCTAGAGAGGTGAAATAGTTGGGGTGGATCATTGAATAAAGTATTTAGATGTAATTAGTAATTAAACAAACAAGATCGAAGAGCTTGTTGAAAGCAACCAATATTTTATGAGTGAAGTAGTTCTGTTTATAAGTGACACACGGAGTTGTGTACGTTGATACAGTTGACACCAGTTCTGTACATGGGTAACTGCCGATGCTTGTTGGTGTTGATAGATGACACCAAGTGTTGAGTATGTTGATAATGTGTGACAAAGGTAGCGATGATAGGTGACAGGAAAACTGCTAATGTTCAAAACTAACACCTGTTATTGTTGGTACTTGACACTAATGGCATTAACCTTGCTAATGTTGATATCCAACAATTGTTAATGTTGATAGCTGACACGTTTTAATGTTGATATCCAACACGCAGTAGCGAATCGAGGGGGGGGGGGGTGGCGGGGGGGGGGGGGGGAACATAAGTCCCCGGGCGCCGATCTTAGGGGGCGCCAAAATGGGTTGGAAAAATAAATTGAAAGGTTAAGGGGGCGCAAATTAAAAGTTTGTGGGGGGGGGGGGTGCAAATCGAAATCTTGAAAGGGGGGGGTGGGGATGCAAATCGAAAAGATTGTCCCCGGGCGTCGGGAAGGGTCGCTACGCCTCTGCCAACACGTTTTAATGTTGATAGCTGACACTTGCTAATTTTGAAAGCAGACACGTATTAAATCTTGATAACTTGCAGGTTTTAATGATGATTACTGACATGTTTTAATGTTCATAACTGACACATTTTAATCTTGAAAGCAGACACGTTCATATTTTTAAGTTGATAACTGCCACTCGCTAATGTTGATAGCTGACACTCGCTAATGTTGATTACTGCCACTCGCTAATGTTGATAACTGCCACTCGCTAATGTTGATAGCTGACGCGTGTTACTGTCGATAAAACTTGACACCAGGTACGACACACAACAGTTCAAACAACAAGTTTGCCGCCAGTAAAGCTGTGTTACCTGACGGGTCGTAGGGTGGCGACACCTGGGGAAAATATAACAAGGTGACATCGTGTTGTAGCTATTGACATCTGATTTACGGCTTTAAAAATTGAAAGGAAGGAAGCTTTCGGACATGGGGTAGATTAAGATGAGTTCACCTGTTTCAGTAAAAGTATCCTTTTCGAAGGTGTCTGTCATTGGGGCAAGTGAAGTAGAGTTCACAGATTTTAGTGATCTCGGCATATTAAAGCACTGTATCCATTCGACATTATTGTCTCTAACGTTAAGTCAGGTACCCATCAGAGCTGGGTGAACTCTTGGACGGTCATAAACAAGATGCCTGGGTTCGAACAGTTTATCTTACCTCTACCAGATCAGCGCCCTTGACATTCAGACCTCTACAGCCCTGGATGACCTCCAGTCCCTGGATGACGGTTAAACCGGCAATTTCCGGTGTGCCTAAAGTTGACGGTGTAAAAAAAAAGTGTATTCTGTAACTGTACTGTCCCCAGGGTAAAGAAGGCGGGTGCCGTATATTATACATAAAACAGATCCCACGCCAAAAGTGACCAGTGTTTCTTCCTGACTTTTTTCTCCTAGGGTGGGGGGGGGGGCAGTTGATGTTTTCGGGGGGGGGGGCGGACAACATTTTCCGGAAAAGGTTGCGGCGGATACTAGTAAAAGTCATTATTTTATATATAAATTCCATATCATTCGGGGGTGGGGGGGGGGGGGGGGGGGAGCGGTGGATTTTCTTCGCACCCCCCCCCCCAACCCCCAAGAGATTTGCCTGGAAAAAACTCTGAACGTTACTATATTTGCAAGATACCTAAATGTGACCTGACCCACACGATGCTTTATCGTGACCTAACTGACATGGTAACTAAGTTTTAAAACTTGATCGAAATACAAGGTGAAAAACAAAATCCAAGACAACACAAAGATGTAAATTACCTGTGCCAGGTGCAAAAGATGGGTCAAGGCCGTCGATGTCAAACGTTATATAAACAGGTTTGTTTCCCGCGTTTTTCCTGACTTCCTCCATCAGCGGCACCAGGGATTTGTTCCAGCACTCACACGCCGGCACCACACGTACACCCTGGGGTTATACATGGGAGGTCAGAGGTCATGTGCCGGCTATAACATGGGAGGTCAGAGGTCATGTGCCGGCTATAACATGGGCGGTTAGAGGTCATGTGCCGGCACCACACGTACACCCTGGGGTTAAACATGGGAGGTCAGAGGTTATGTGCCGGCTATAACATGGGAGGTTAGAGGTCATGTGCCGGCACCACACGTACACCCTGGGGTTAAACATGGGAGGTCAGAGGTTATGTGCCGGCTATAACATGGGAGGTTAGAGGTCATGTGCCGGCACCACACGTACACCCTGGGGTTAAATATGGGAGGTTAGAGGTCATGTGCCGGCACCACACGTACACCCTGGGGATAGACATGGGAGGTTAGAGGTTATGTGCCGGCTATAACATGGGAGGTTAGAGGTCATGTGCCGGCACCACACGTACACCCTGGGGATAGACATGGGAGGTTAGAGGTTATGTGCCGGCTATAACATGGGAGGTTAGAGGTTATGTGCCGGCACCATACGTACACCCTGGGGATAGACATGGGAGGTTAGAGGTTATGTGCCGGCTATAACATGGGAGGTTAGAGGTTATGTGCCGGCACCATACGTACACCCTGGGGATAGACATGGGAGGTTAGAGGTCGTGTGCCGGCACTGAAATGGAGATTTGTGATCCTTGCCGTTAGTATTGATAGCTAATCGGCGTGGTCCGGCGGGGAAGTGTATTGATGCTTGCCTGTAAGGTCATTTGCTCGAACCACCATGGACATGAAGCTCGTTAGTTTGGGACAGTAAGCCATCTAGGAGAGAATACTTCGAAGTCAAAGACGAGGGAGTCCTTAAGAGGAGACTTTGGTTTTCATTGACACAACTGCATCTAGATTGTATAGGGGATGCCTCTCCCTTGGGTATATCAGCTGTGTGGCGAGGGGAAGAGGGTGGGATATGATACATGGAAAACATATGTGCCTTTGAGATTGGATTTCCAAATCGCAATCATCCAATAGTCTATCAAACTATGGAGCCATTTACTTAACTTTAGTTGTGACGAAATGTAGTTCCTGCTTCTTCCTGCTACTGACCAATATAACTGTATTTCCTAGCTAGATTTCTGTCACAACAACAACTAAGCAACTAGCGCTGATGTCCAGTATACCCGTCATTAGAGTCATATCTACCTGGTCAGCCACCCACTTGTAGTCATCCACAGAGTAGCCCGTCCCCCTCAGGCCGATCTGTATGGAACTCTTACAGTCAATACAGCCCTCCTCTATAGCTCGTCTGAATGGGGTGCCTGGGTAGATACAAAGGCTATAAGCGAGGCGGATATGATGGGATTGGAGACAGCAGGGATTGAAGACAACAGGAGGGATTTTAGACAGCAGGAGGGATTGGAGACAGCAGGAGGGACTGAAATATTAAAATATCGAATTTTCATAACGTTATTGTTTAAATTCGCTATTAAAACTATAGTAAAAAATCAAAATTAGATTGGATTTGGAGCTTTGCTTAGACTTATTTAAACTTAAATTTGTTTAAATATAAAGTCATTTTAAAAGTTGGAGTTCTAACCCAAAAGTCTCGAGTTTGAATCAGGGTTCAAGTCAGTCCCTGAGTCCACCCAGCTCTCATGGGTACCTAACTCACGTTAGGGTAAGTAAAGGCTACTGTGGTTAGTGCTGAAAACACTATCCCTTCATATTAAGAGGTTACAGAAACAGATTAACTCTACTTCTTTAGCCCCATAAACCGTTAGGTTTGAAAAGGGAACTTAACTTACAACTTACTAAAAAGTACGTGTATAGAAGATGTGAAGAGAGCAACTGGCTTACCGTGAGCAATCTTTGCCCCAAACATCGTGTCGCTGGTGTCGGAGTGAGCATCTACATGCACCAGACACACGGGTCCGTACTTGTCCTGTATAGAGGGGTGGGTGGGGGAGGGGGAAGGGTCAGAGTGAGTATCAACATGCACCAGACACACGGGTCCGTACTTGTCCTGTATAGAGGGGTGGGTGGGGGAGGGGGAAGGGTCAGAGTGAGTATCAACATGCACCAGACACACGGGTCCGTACTTGTCCTGTATAGAGGGGGGTGGGGAGGGGGAAGGGTCAGAGTGAGCATCAACATGCACCAGACACACGGGTCCGTACTTGTCCTGTATAGAGGGGGGTGGGGAGGGGGAAGGGTAAGAGTGAGCATCAACATGCACCAGACACACGGGTCCGTACTTGTTCTGTATAGAGGAGATAGGAGTGGGGAGGGGGTAAGGGTCAGAGTGAGTATCAACATGCACAAGACACACGGGTCCGTACTTGTCCTGTATATAGGGGGGTGGGTGGGGAGGGTCAGAGTGAGTATCTACATGCACCAGACACACGGGTCCGTACTTCTGTATAGAGAGGGGGGGGGAAGGGTCAGAGTGAGCATCAACATGCACCAGACACACGGGTCCGTACTTGTTCTGTATAGAGAGGGGGGGGGGGGTGGGGAAGGGGAAGGGTCAGAGTGAGTATCAACATGCACCAGACACACGGGTCCGTACTTGTCCTGTATAGAGAGGGGGGGGGTGGGGAGGGGGAAGGGTCAGAGTGAGTATCAACATGCACCAGACACACGGGTCCGTACTTGTCCTGTATAGAGGGGGGTGGGGGTTGGGGTGGGGGAAGGGTCAGAGTGAGTATCAACATGCACCAGACACACGGGTCCGTACTTGTCCTGGATAAAAGGGGGGTAGGGAGGGGGAGGGGTAAGGGTCAGAGTGAGTATCAACATGCACCAGACACACGGGTCCGTAGTTGTCCTGTATAGAGGGGGGGGGGAGGGTCAGAGTGAGTATCAACATGCACCAGACACACGGGTCCGTACTTGTCATGTATAAAGGGGGGGGGGGGGGAGGGGGGAAGGGTCAGAGTGAGTATCTACATGCACCAGACACACGGGTCCGTACTTGTCATGTATAAAGGGAGGGGGGGGGGGGGTAAGGGTCAGAGTGAGTATCAACATGCACCAGACACACGGGTCCGTACGTGTCCTGTATAGAAGGGGGAGGGGGGGAGGGGGGTAAGGGTCAGAGTGAGTATCAACATGCACCAGACACACGGGTCCGTACTTGTCCTGTATAGAGAGTGGGGGGAGGGGGGAAGGGTCAGAGTGAGCATCAACATGCACCAGACACACGGGTCCGTACGTGTCCTGTATAGAAGGGGGAGGGGGGGAGGGGGGTAAGGGTCAGAGTGAGTATCAACATGCACCAGACACACGGGTCCGTACCTGTCTTGTAAAGATGGGGCGGGGATTAGGTCAGTTTCACGTATAGTTATGATAAATCATGTGTATCTTGACCAAACTGACCAGCTCGTCCACCAGCGTGTAAACTCATGATATGGACTCAGTTAAACTACTCAGTACAATAGCTAACATACTTATTAGATCTACTATCATTATAGTAAAGGGACGATGTGATCGGATAGCAGAGCTTACGATTGCCAATCTGAAGTCTCGAGTTCGGATCCCTTGCTTCAATCTGTAGGACGTCCCTTAGTCCAGCCACCTAATTGTTACTTATACTCCATTTAGGGAAAGTAGGGCGATGGCTGCTAGACACAGGGGCGTAGCGAGGGGAGAGGGGGCGGGGGTACATATGTCCCAGGGCGCCAAAATGGGTTGTGGAAAAATTTAAAGCTCATTTTAGCTGCAGTTTTGCATTATAAATATTATATATATATATATATATATATATATATATATATATATATATATATATATATATATATATATATATATATATATATATATATATATATATATATATATATATATATATATATGGGGGGGGGGGGCGCCAAATTGAAAGTCTGTCCCCGGGCGACGGGAAGGCTCGCTACGCCTCTGGCTGGACATAAAATGTAACTCTATTTCATCAGCCAGACTTGAAAAGGATAACATTATTTTCCATTTTTGTATCTAATACGAATAATTTCAATGGCGTATTTTAAAAAATAGAATGACATGTCGTATTGTTCTTCCTACCGATACTGCTATTGTAATGTTGTACGATCATGTTGAGACTTACTTTCATTGCCTGTAGGATGGGGTATGACAGGGTGTGGTCTCCGCCTAACGTTAATGGGACGCAACCGTCTTTGATTATCTTGGTGTATGCCTGCCTTATTTCTTTGACGGCCTCGGGTAGAGAGTAAATGTTGAAGGCAATGTCACCAATATCTGCCACTTGTAGGGACTCGAAGGGGGCGGCTCCTTAATAAATATAGCCGTACGGTAATTTTGACATTAACTTATAATAATGGACATTTTAAACATATCTAATAACGTAACAATTTAAATGTGTACATCAATGCAGGTGTAGATCTCGCCAAAAAGAAGAGAAAGAAACTTACAAAAATTGTATTCGTTTTAAAAATAAAAATTAAAAAAAGAATTTTGAAAAAGGAAAAATGCTTTTAATTTTCAAACATTACAATATTTAGCAACCGGAAATATATTTTAAAAAATGCAATGATTTTAAATCTGCCTTAAGGAAATCCAAATGTGAATATAGTTATCCCGGTCATGTATTAACGTTATATGGTACCTCGCCGTACACCTGCCTTAGCTAAACCACTGAGGCTCTCTATAAGTAGGTGAATACAGTGTAACTGTGTGTACACTTACCTGTAGTGGGGTTGAAGGGTCTGAGAAAAACAGATTCTGTCCGTATCTGCCGCGGTCCCATCCTGGTTCCTGTTCTAAAAGAGGTTCCGGCGTCCAGCGGAACTCCAACAAAGCAGACGTCTAGGCCTGCAGGTGAGAGTAGAGTTTAGAGTTTACAGATAACGAGGCCTACTGGAGATGAGAGTAGGGTTTAGGGTTTAGAGATAACGAGGCCTACTAGAGATGAGAGTAGGGTTTAGAGTTTAGAGATAACGAGGCAGACTGGAGGTCAGAGTAGGGTTTAGAGTTTAGAGATAACGAGGCAGACTTGAAGAGAGAGTAGAGTTTAGAGATAACGAGGCCTACTAGAGATGAGAGTAGGGTTTAGAGTTTAGAGATAACGAGGCAGACTTGAAGAGAGAGTACAGTTTAGAGATAACGAGGCCTACTAGAGATGAGAGTAGGGTTTAGAGTTTAGAGATAACGAGGCAGACTTGAAGAGAGAGTAGAGTTTAGAGATAACGAGGCCTACTAGAGGTGAGAGTAGGGTTTAGAGTTTAGAGATAACGAGGCCTACTGGAGGTGAGAGTAGGGTTTAGAGTTTAGAGATAACGAGGCCTTCTAGAGGTGAGAGTAGGGTTTAGAGTTTAGAGATAACGAGGCCTACTGGAGGTGAGAGTAGGGTTTAGAGTTTAGAGATAACGAGGCAGACTTGAAGAGAGAGTAGAGTTTAGAGATAACGAGGCCTACTAGAGATGAGAGTAGGGTTTAGAGTTTAGAGATAACGAGGCAGACTTGAAGAGAGAGTAGAGTTTAGAGATAACGAGGCCTACTAGAGATGAGAGTAGGGTTTAGATTTTAGAGATAACGAGGCAGACTTGAAGAGAGAGTAGAGTTTAGAGATAACGAGGCCTACTAGAGGTGAGAGTAGAGTTTAGAGATAACGAGGCCTACTGGAGGTGAGAGTAGGGTTTAGAGTTTAGAGATAACGAGGCCTTCTAGAGGTGAGAGTAGGGTTTAGAGTTTAGAGATAACGAGGCCTTCTAGAGGTGAGAGTAGGGTTTAGAGTTTAGAGATAACGAGGCCTTCTAGAGGTGAGAGTAGGGTTTAGAGTTTAGAGATAATGAGGTCTACTGGAGGTGAGACAAAAACAGTATTCAGTTAACCAGTTCCACACGTTTATTGTAAACTATAATTAAGTATCATAAGCAGTGTTTCTTTCAGATATTTTTCTCAGGGGGAAACGCACTTGAAACTTTCGAGGGATGGGGGAAGTAGAAATGCTTCGGTGGGGAGGGTGAGTGTGGGCGGGGGACGTTGCGCCTCCCCGAAGAGATGCCTGAAAGAAACTGAAAGTCTGCATTAAGACAGCTTAAAGACTAATCCTATTGATGAATAGTCACAATGTGATACACTGGTACACGATAACGGAAATGTACGCGCATCCCTACCTTACAATAACATTAACTTCTGTCGTCCGCTACCTTACAATAACATTACCTTCTGTCGTCCGCTACCTTACAATAACATTACCTTCTGTCGTCCGCTACCTTACAATAACATTACCTTCTGTCGTCTCCTGTACCGGCAGCCTCATCATGGAGGCGATACCCCCACACCTGGGCATCACATTTCCTCCAAGTGGCGAGTTGAACTTCCGGTCAACTCCGGCACTGCAGGAAAACTTCCGTGTCGTCGGGTTGTGTGCATGTCTGTAGATGATCCGTGAACTCAGCTGAAGCAACAGACGCGATACTTTCATTTTATCTGCTCGTCTATGTCTGTCAGGTGTTGGTGGAAAAAACAACTACACGCTAACACGCCACAGCTGCGATATTAAAACAAAGCTACACAGTAGTTCTACAGTAGTAGTCAAATGGGGTCAAAGTTCAACAATGTCTTGTACTAAAGATTGTGAATCCAGCACAGCATTCGGTGAACTGTGTTGATCTCGATTTGTTTCGGAGTCTCGTTTTCGTTGTTGTTAATGAACTCTAGTCTGGTAAAAGTGAGACGTTTCACATTTTATGAATTATTTATGGTGTGTGTTTGTGTGTGTGTTGAGATATGGTGTACGGTAGGTGGAACAGGTTGACTCAAGGTATAATATTAATACACGTTTGAATGCACTGAAAATAGGCTACTTTCATCAAAACTTTGATAAACGTTTGTCGAAAGTACGCGAGCTGCCATTTGCTGTGGCAGCCTTATGAAAATGTAGATGCCGCTAATACATAATTTTAACAGTTTGAGTAAACTATGGGTTCGTGTAACCTACATTCTGTTACACACATATAGGATGTTTACCACAGGCACTAGTCACTAGTGTATCGGTATAAGGTGGGGGATTAAATTTATACATAATAAAAAGGCCAATGTCCAGGGGCGGAACTACAGTGCCGCCAGACCCCGCAATGCGGGGGGGGGGGGGGGGCCCAGACCAATTGGGGGCCCAAAAATCCTGGCTAAATTATTTTAAAAAAAAAAAAAATTAGGTGGAGGTCGAGTTATCTTTCTTCTACAGTTAAAAACAAACACGATAGTCGGCAAACGTCTTTGAGAAAAATGCACTGACTATAGCTCGAGAGACCGCCAGACATATAGACAACTTCAAAGATGAAGCATCTGAAATTTGACTGTGCCGGTACGCTTTGAAATCGGGCTGGGGAAATGTTGCGGCGAGGCGACTATCCTGGTCTTCTAGACGATCGGAAAAAGTCGGCACTATTGATGTAGATGTTTATCGGCGCTTTCTTGTCCCCTTCCCTTCCCAATTCTCTCCCCCCCTCCCCCTCCCCCCCTCCCCCTCACTTCTACCCCTTACCACACCCTTACTCTTACAATAAGATGTAATGCATAGATTAACGAACCGTCTATGAACTGTAAACTGACCACTTCTGCACATTTTGTTAAAGACACTAGTCAGTAGTTGTTCATTTACCTGATGAACAGGGGCGGAACTACAGTCCCGCCAGACCCCGCAATGCGCGGGGGGGGGGGGCCGTTTAGGGGCCCACGGCTGACCAAATTTATTTTTTTAAATTTTGAATTTAATTTTTGCCTTAATATTTGGTTTGTAAAAGAAAAACACTGTAGCTGCGGTACGATTATCTTTATTTTACAGTCATTATACCACGCTCTTCCGCAAAAGATAAAATCCATTACACAAACTACAGTGTAAAATATAGGCAACTCTTCAAATTTTGAATGACTTCTTTGACTCGTTGCCCCCCCCCCCCCCCCTCCCTTTGATAGCTAAATAGAGGACACGTAACTGTTTGACCGATCCTCCAAAGTATACTGTGGCGGATGGGGCAGGGGATGGGGACCAAAAAGGGGGTTAAAAAATTGTCGACAAATTCTTTACATATTTAAAACAGTTATTTATAGTTGTATTTTTTAACCATCGTCAAGGCCGAGTTCTATTTCCCTACAATCAAACACACGCCGTCGCCGGCAAAATTGTTTTTAAAAAAACAACAAAGTCCATAGCACGAAAAGCCGCTACATATGAAGTGGGCTTGCAATACTTTCATGATGTGCGGTTCTTATTTGCGGCATTGGTAGGGGACCCGAAATCCATTGTACATTTTTCAATGTTAATATGTGTTTGTGATAGTGGTTGAATTTTTATCCTGTACTATCTTGTATCGTTTACTTGTTTTTGATTTTACAAGAAATATAGTAAACTTTTAAGGCCTATACTTCAAATTATCTCCCCTGAGTAAGTTTTACAATGGGCGATGCTGACGTACATAGATCAAGGCGTTTGTTGTCGCTTTCAAGTTTTTTCCCGAGCCGACCCCTATCCCATCCCTCTTTCTCAACCTCACAAGTATCGAGGAGATAAATGTATCGTTTATGAACTACTTCCTAACCGTACGATTCACCACTTCAGCACATTTTGTCAGACACTAGACAGCACTAGATCTAGTCAACACATATTAATTTACTTTCATAGTATTAGGCACATCTAATTCACAAAACAGGGCAGGTAAGATTATTTTTTATATAATTATTTAGAAATTAATTAGAACGTTTAGAATTAATTGAACATTATTAATAGTCATTGAGGTGGGGGTGTGTGAGGGTCTGGCTTTTTGTTAATCCCCCCCTCCCCTAAATCAGAAGGTTATCCAACGCGTGACCTGGCCACATACAGTTGTACATGTGAAAAACATTTTTCTCTCTATTATTATTATGCATTACTGCATCATTCACCCAATCGCCATGAAAACTTGGGAAGCTGTTGAGTACAGCCCCGCAAAGGTTTCTGTCATAGGCCTAACATTTGTACATATTTGAGTGGGGACTCCTAACGGAAATATGTGATTTAGCGCCCCGTGATTCTGCATAAGCGGATGAGGTTACTACTTGAATACAACTGGCGTCAGTGTCATGCTGAGCACATCACATATGAGCAAGTTGGCCCCCACAGACAGTCGTTTAAAAGTTCCCACAACACTAGGAATAAATCTCGCTACTACACTCGATGACTAAATCTAATTAGGTGTCGCACCAATGTTTCTTCCAGGGTAGACTGTTTTCGGGGGAGGGGAGGGGGGGAGCTCTGCCGGAAAAAACAATGTGTCACACCCATCACCCGTGCAGTAATGTAACCGGTAGCTCCAAGAGCCCCGTGACTCCCCTGACACCTGGGCCGTCGCCGAGGGATTTACAGCATGCCTTGGCGTGTCTAGTTGGTAGTGTGGACAAACCCGCGCCCTAAGATCCAAGAAATGAACTGCCGACATTGTTAACATATAATTCAACTTCTGGAAAACAGGGCACACGGTTAGTAACGTTTTGATGAAAGCCTCAGTTTAGTGTGTTGGACTAGATTTAGAAAGGGGCCAGCTCGTGTGTTGGAAAACATCTGATTTATTCGTGTACCAGATGGAATTTTTTTTAAAATTGAGAGCGAACCTTGTTTTATATATATATATATATATATATATATATATATATATATATATATATATATATATATATAGGGGCCCGAAAAAATTCTTCGGGGTGGGGGGCTTTTTTTCTAGTTCCGCCACTGATACACATGACATGTTGTTGTGATTAGATTTAATTGAATTTTTTTTTCAAAAGCCGATCAGGTTAGAAATGAGTATCCTATGTTCGTATTGTGTGTTTATATATATATATATATATATATATATATATATATATATATATATATATATATATATATATATATATATATATATATATATATATATATATATATATATATACACATATATGGGGGGCCCAAAAAAAATTTTTGCGGGGTGGCCCATTTTTTCTAGTTCCGCCACTGCCAATGTCTGGTTATAATCAAGTTTAAGTTGTTTTTTTCTACGACATTCAAAATGTTGAAATTATAAACATAAAGTGACACGAGCGCACTTCATCTATTACTTATCAAGGGGGGGGGGGGGTGGACTTTCATTTTGGAAGGTAGGCCTCAACCCACCCCCTTCCTCCTCTATTTCGTTTGAAGGGTTAATTTTTACTAATTTTTACTAATTAGGCTACTATGTGGGGGGGGGGGGGGGTACGGAGTGGTCTAGCGGTAGAGAGCTGGACTGCTTACCCGTAAGTCTCGAGTCCGAATCCGGGCTCAAATCAGTAGACTGAGTCCACCCAGCTCTGATGGGTACCCAACTCACGTTAAGGAAAGTAAAGGCGGCATAATGCTGACAACACTATCTCTTCATATGCCGAGGTCACAAGTGAACTCTACTTCACTTGCCCTATAAACCGTCATGTTTGAAAAGGGAACCTTACACTTTACTTTTAATGTGTGTGTGTGGGGGGGGGTATTATGGAAACTCATGCGTTTCCAACTATTTGGGTTTAGATATTTATAGTTTGAACTGTTCTACTGTTCAGCAAGAATATTAAACTAGTAAAACTTTATTATGTTAGAGTGGAGGTGTGCAAGCTATAAACTTTTATAATATGATTATGATTTTGTTTACAATTTTGTACCTCAGCCTAAGTGGACCCAAATTTGTGTTGCTTTAAGTGGGAAAATATTTTCAGAGTAGTGTCCCCTGCGCAGCGTATATGGGTGTAACCTAGTAAACAAAGACTAGTGATCTAGACCTAAATCTAGATTCTACATTTAGATATCTTAGTCATCCAGAGAAGGGCCCAGCTTGTTTTAAAATGTTATTGCATCGTTCTTGCAAGTTGGATACATTGCAAATAGATCTCTACATACATTTTACTATTTTAAACTAAAAAATAAAATCTAGACTAGATCTAGAGACTAGACTAGACTGACTAGACATTTGTTGTGTCAATGACGATGGCATGTAAAATGTGTAATGTGTATGATGAACCACAATAACAAATAACAATGAATGAGTGGATGGTCGGTGTTGAATTGATTCATTGTGATTGTTCATTGTCAAAGAAAGAAAATTAAAATAAAGGTAGATTTTGTGTAAAATCTAGACTATGTCTAGGCTAGGATCTAGATCGTTTATCTCTAATGTCTAATACTATTATTATTTACTAAGTAATAGCTAATACTAATAAATACTAAATAGTATAGTCAAGTATACTATATATACTATAGTCACTACTACTCAGTACTCAGTCACTACTCCGTCGGATCTCCTACAGTCTCTCACCTCTCAAAATGAGTTTTGCTCTCATATAATATACTTAACTAAGTTCAAATATTTTTTCACCTCAAAACTATTCTGGCATATTTCCTATGTCTTATACTATAGATAAAGAATGCCCTCATCAGAGCTGTTAAGTCAAGCAACAGCTGCTCTTCAGGCTCAGGAAACTTTAAGCTGGAAGGTTGGACAAACTGATGTGAATAGCTGCACTTCGTGTAAGTGAATAAATTAAAACTTTATGGTCATAAAGTAGAATCTATAAAGAAATAGAAATTCTAGTCTACAGTTCTAAGTTCTGAAATAAAATAATAACTTAAATTATCCCACTTTCTAGAAAAGTAGATCTAGAAAAATATAATTTAATAAACTTGCAAAATTGACTTAATAGTTTGTTATACTTTTTATAGGCCTAAATAAAATAGTAGGTTAATAGAAGGCCTATCAGTTTTTTTTTGTCTTTATATTTTTTTGGTTTAGAGTATTAACAATTTTATTCTTAAATCCTGTTTTTATTATTTTTCAGTGAAAAATAAAATTCATGATTGTCTAAATACTCTGAGGGAACAAAAAGCAACTCTAGAGGGCAGTGACCTAGATTTTAAACTACCTAAGCTTAATGAGCATGGTTTGGTTGAGCTTAAGCAATTAACCTTAATGCACATACCTTCATCATTAACTGATGATGTACGCGACAAATTTAAAATTCTAGTGGACCAAGCATTAGACAGTAAGGTATTTTTTATTCTCCTGTTATACATTTTGGCTGAGCTTTTAGAGACTAATTTCAGTCTAGAAACACTATTTTTGATACTTCTGCATTTTATATAAACCGCATTTAAATATTTGAAAAGAAATAATTTTTTACCACTTGGCAGTTGTGGGCCTACTTAAATTTTGGTTCAGTTTTTTTTTCCATGACACAATTACTCTGTATCAGTATTTTGAAGTGTTTTTTTTTAAATATCTATTTATAGATTGATAATAGGCTTGCATTTTAAAATTAATTATGTATTTTTCATAATTTGGTATATCATGTAGATCTAATTGCTGTAAATTATTAAAGGTAGTATTTTATTGATGTGTGTATGTCCATCTTTAGATGAGTGCAAGTCAGTAGTTTCCATCACATTACTGACTTGTGTATGTCCATCTTTAGATGGGTGTAAGTCAGTAGTTTTCATCACATTACTGACATGTGTATGTCCATCTTTAGATGAGTGTAAGTCAGTAGTTTTCATCACATTACTGACATGTGTATGTCCATCTTTAGATGAGTGTAAGTCAGTAGTTTCCATCACATTACTGACATGTGTATGTCCATCTTTAGATGAGTGTAAGTTAGTAGTTTCCATCACACTACTGACATGTGTATGTCCATCTTTAGATGAATGTAAGTCAGTTGTTTCCATCACACTACTGACATGTGTATGTCCATCTTTAGATGAGTGTAAGTCATTAGTTTCCATCACACTACTGACATGCCCCTGGTATGAGATCTCACAGAGAGAAAGGGGAGAGCAGGCCAAACACAACATTCTCCTGGTTGTCTTCTCTTCTCTGGATGAGCAGTTTTTTTCTCCAGTCAATCCCCAAATAAGGGAGCAGGCTTGTATCCTTGACCTTGTAAGTTGTCTAATTCAGATTTTATTTAGTTAAATGTTAGGAATATAAAGAATTTGTCAATTTGTTTGTTATGAAGAACTACAAACAGGGGCGTAGCAAGGGGGGGGGCGGGGGGTGCGGACCGCACCGGGTGACACCATTTAGGGGGGTGACACCATGGCAAAAAATAGCAAAATATATAGAGAAAAACTCGAGGGGGGGTGCAAATCGAAAGTTTGAGGGGGGGGGGGGTGCAAATCGAAAACTTGAGGGGGGGGTGCAAATCGAAAGTTTGAGGGGGGGTGCAAATCGAAAATTTGAAAGTTTGTCCCTGGGAAGGGTCTCTATGCCTCTGGGGGGGTGACACCATTAAGTGCCGCACTGGGTGACACCCGACCTCGCTACGCCACTGACTACAAAGCACATAATTCTGTATCTAAGATATATGGAATTAATATTTATGTAATATAATTATGTAAATGCTAAAGATTTATGTAAGTAGGGCCTATACAATTGACTATAGATGTATGTAAGTAGTACATATACAGTTGATTATAGATGTATGTGCTCTTGATGTAGGGCTGGTTGTGTGCTGTAGAGTTGTCCCACTTTGGTCATGCTCTAGCTAAAGGACGCACAAGATATTTAGAGACAGTACATAGCCGAGATGGAGCACTCATCTGGGAAACAAGTTGTTGGAAGGAATTACGTCAGAACTTGACCTATAGAAATTTTATAAGTAGGTGAAAATAGTGTGTTTTTTTTTTATATTTATGGAATATAATACTTGGTTTGGCAAGATTTAAGCTTTTGGAAAGCATGTTTTGTTTGTTTTCTTAAGTGCCCAGTTTTCATTGTTTATCAATTAGGCACTCACAGTTTTTTGATGGCGTCAGTTGGTCAAGCTCTTGGAGGGGTGGGGAAGAAGAAAAAAAATGGGGTGTTTAAACTGAGGGAAGGTGCTACACTATTTGAGCTTTGTGAATCATTCAGGTTTTTTATTTTTTAAATATCACCTGTATAAACACTTTTTTGTTGTTATATCCAAATTTTATTCACCTTTAAAAGTTAATTTAACAGAAAACAGGATGATTAACAAACAACAATACACATTTTTTATGATCCCAGGTTATTAGAGCATGCAGAAAATGCCTTGAATTTGGCCACTTCCACTGAAGAAAAAGATGGCTTATCTCACTTCTCTAGCCAAGCTAAGGAGAAAATCAAGTTATTCTATGAACATGAAGAACCTGTCAAATTTAAATATGAACTTTTTGATCTACTTATGAATTGGGCTGATGAAATTAAGGTAAAAAAAAAATCAACATTTAGAACTATTTGAGTGTTAGATGAAATTGTGTAAATAAATGTAACAATGTTACTATTTCTTCAGTAAAGCTGATTACATAATTTGTAGTAACTATTTTGTTTCCATCTTGTGTTACAGAAGTCAATAACTGTGAAGAAAAGTGTTGCAGAGAAAAACCAGGAGACAGAACTAGAAAAGGTCATAGGTGAATGGCTCATGAGGACTAGATTACAGGGGAGAAAACTTATGCCATTACCAGGTAAAATTTTTGAAAAAGAAAATTTTTGTCTTAGTTTGCCTATAGTAAAATTTGGTCAATAAAAATTTGAGTATTCAATAGACAACGAAAATTTCATTCTAGTTAATTTCAGTTTTAAGGGCATGGGCAGGTGATAAAAACCTAAGTAACCAAAATGCTTATTTCTAAATAAAACCCAAGACGGTCACCATGGCAATGGCATAAAATTTTCAGCCATTTATTTTTATAATTAGACTTAACTCTTTGAGTCATAACCGGCCCATGTCCTTAAAATACATTGCTTTTTAATATTTTTATCAATTTTAGTATTTAATACAAAAATTATAATATTTTTAGATAAATTTGTTCATTTAATATTTACACCCAGAGTTTATTTATTGGCTAGCATTGAGTGACAGTCACAGCAGTCTTGTACAGCTAATGAAGGAAGTGGGCGGACCTGTGGCCAGGATGAGGCCGGAACAAATCTTGTTGGTGGCTGTGGCTGGGAGCGCAATGTACAACCTGAGTACGCCAACCTCTGATGTGGATTACTTGGTTGTGTACGCTCACCCAACTGAGGTGAGTTAAATTGTGTAGAACCTTAGTACGCCAACATCTGATGTGGATTACCTAATTGTGTACTCTCACCCAACTGAGGTGAGTTAAACTGTACAACCTTAGTACGCCAAACTCTACTGTTGATTATTTAGCTGCGTACAATACCTTGCTAACAGGATCTTTTTAACATCAATGGTCAACATCTATTCTGGCTATTGTTATGAGTCTTCTGGTGTCTGTTTTAAAGTGTTTATTGCAAAAAATAAACTAAACACTTACAGATAAAGTTACACGTATGAAATAAATTTGGAAAAGCCAAAATTTTCAAAGTACTGCTTGTGCTGAACTTGGGAAAGACATAGAAGTCCACTTTCTTTACTTTCATTTTCTTCTTAGCCTTAGCAGTTTCTTATAGATAGCAATAAGGTTAAAACTGTAGTTAAGGAAAAAGTGGATACCCATGGACAAAGCAAGCTAGAAATGTGCAGAGTGTACTTTAATAAGAAAAGCAAATCAATTATAGGGTAGAGTCGTGGAAATACTGTCCTGATTCTATTATTCCATCCTTTAAATCAATTCGACTTTTTAATTCTTGTTTTGCAGCAGTTATTTTTTCACGCAGATAAAGATGTGGGTTTTTTTTACATCCGAAGTACTCCAAGAAAATGTTTATTTAAAATGTTAAGTGTTATGTTTAATGATATTATAATTGTTTTAGAGCTATTGTGGTGTTGGGTTTATTCCTTGTAAATATTAAAAAATGTTGAATATGATAGCCCAGTAAATAGCAATTAAAATATACAGTAACTTTCTCTAAAATACATGGGCTTGTCTTTAGGTTCCTTCATCTATTTTGAAAATTTTTTTGTTTTCTTCTTCTTCGTTCTTAATTCTAGTATTGGAAGAGATTCCCTACAACACAATTAAGTATTACATGTATCAACATGTTATGCGCTTTATAGGCTGTCGCCTCCAATTTCAGCCTACTTTTCTTTTTGGATTTGCTTCCATAGCCTGTGTCCAACCAAGATCAAACTACAAGTTTTTTGTTTTGATTTTGGAGTTGTCTCTCCTAGATGAGAGGCTGTCCCCAGCTATAGGGCCTCATCTGCCTATGATTTTTTTTTGTTTTAGTTTATTACTTATGACTGTCATAAATTTATTAAAACCATTGAATGGTATCTTAATACAAGGGCATTAATTAGTTTGTGTGTCTAGAGATTCTATTACCTGCTCATTGTGTTTTTCTACAGCTGCTGTTGTCAGCCACCAAGAAATTAGCTGAGACACATGAAAGTCGTGGGGTCGACAAAACAATAGAATATGGCGCTTATGAAGTCAGGACGTTCTGCGAAATGGTTTTAAAATGCAGTGTGGTGATATTAGAGGTATAGACTAGGTATATATGTGTAATAAAACAAGACATCTCATATTAAAGATATAAATTTAAGCTTAAGTGTTTACATTAATAGTTTGTTATTGTAAGTGTATGTTAAATAACTAGTTATTGAATTTTATAAGAAAATCTTTTTAACATCTGTTGTTGAAAAAAATGTGCTTTTATATGTGTAAGCCTATATGTAATCATATAACTGTTTCTCTTCATATTAGTTACTGTTTTCAACTGGACACAAATACACAAGTCCAATGTGGGAGGTAAGTTTTTTATCTTTAAAATAAAATAAATTTTTAAAACAGAATAACATAATAAAATTATCTATGAACACATGGGAAGATGAAGAAGAGTTCATCTCTTTCAATGACGTCGGCTGTGGTCAGCACTATGTTCACCTGCCTCAGTTGATTCAGATGCCAATCTTAGCTTGGTGAACTCAGGGACATTATACAGACTAGAGACTGAGATCCCAACTTGAGACTTACGAGTTAGCAGTCGTTAACTCCATCCTCATCAATTTTTAGTATTGGCTTTCAATATTTTCTGCATCATTATCTTTACTTTTCATAAATATTCTCATGTTTGTATTGAACTGGTTTTAAAAAAAAATAAATTGTGTCGTGTTACTTTAGGAACTAGCGCAGCACAAATCCTGTTTTGTGACAGAGAAAGCCATACTGCAGTATTTGGGGCTGGTTAAAAACAACTTCAAGTTGATAGAGAGAAGGAAACATTCTGGGTCCCCTAGCCGGGACAGAAAACTCTTTTACCAGGTAATGGCATTTTTTGTATAGGCATTTATCATGTATCAACATTTTCCTTTATTTATTGAGTGTGCTCTAGGACTAACATTATGCAGTTTATCTAAATACAACAATTTTTTTTTGCCCTTTAGTTCTAACCTGATATTTGGGTGTGCATTGCTGCTACATTACTAACAATTTTATTTTCATATACCCCGACTTCAAACTGTTGCTGAAAACCACTCTAAACATATTTGAAAAACATAATTTAAATATATTGTTGTAATTGCCAGATTTTTCACAAGTTACACAGTCTTCAGTACATGATGACTGGCCAGGTACCCCCTGTCAGGCTAGAAGGGGATACCAGAGAATTTATTATGAACGTCAGGACTCAAGATGAAGGAGTGTGTACAACATTTTTCTCTTCAATTATTGTCTAAAAAATAACTCTCAGTAAATATAAAAAATTAAATTTAAATCATTTTGTGGTCCTAATACATAGTGTGGAAAATATAGAGTAAATTGTAGCCTACTACTAATTTAGATTATCAGTATAATATTTTGGGAAATTGATGTATAATGTAAAGTGAATGAACCTGTTTGTTTTAATTTCAGCAATGGAGTAGAGAAAATATTTTGATTGCAGCCAAAGAACAATATGTTGAGCTAAGAGAAAAACTTTGTGGTAGAACAGTTAGGCTCAGGGAGAATCCTGACTATGAGCTGTGCACAAACTGGCTTTTAAAAGTCAGGGGAATTGATAGGACTGAAAGAGAATGCTGACTATGAGCTGTGCACAAACTGGCTTTTAAAAGTCAGGGGAATTGATAGGACTGAAAGAGAATGCTGACTATGAGCTGTGCACAAACTGGCTTTTAAAAGTCAGGGGAACTGATAGGACTGAAAGAGAATGCTGACTATGAGATGTGCATAAAAATATTAATCCATTGGAGTTAGTGGAGCTTAATAGTAAATACTGACTGACATTGAAGTGCGAAGAATTGACTATGAATTATCAAGCCAAGAAAATTGACAACACTGAAAGAGAATCTGGATTTTGAAAGTCAAGAAAATACAAGTCATTAACTGATTTTTATTAACTGTGCTTTCATAATTTGTACACATTTATATTATTTATGGCAGGCCTACTTAAATATTACATATCATATTCATCAAAACTAACTTGTTTTTCGTTTCTTTTGAGTTTATTATCGGTATATCAGTTTGTCTAAAATTTTATCAAGGCTGAATCTATTTCATGTGCTCTAATGCTACACGTTGATAAGCTGAAGTGTGTGTTGTTTTAATATGACCTGATAACTGACTTTTGTCTTCTGGATGCTTACAATGACATTACCTATGCAGTGTTTCTTTCAGATTTTATCTCCCGGGGTAAGGGGGTGTAAAGGCAGACTAAATGATAGCTATACTATTCCAATATAGACTAGTGGCCTACAGATTAGACCCTATTTAAAAAATGTAACCATAAACTTTAGCCCTTGTATGTATTACATCGGGCCAAAAGAAGGAAAAAAAAAAGGTCTAATAACAATAGATGCTGTTTGCAGCTTTCAGCTCTACAGGCAAACAAACAGATCTAGAATCTAGGTGTAGCAGTGTCTAGGTCCTTAAATCCTGTGGTTCAAAGTTAGTATTTAGATCTTGGACTAAGGGGTCATCCATAAATGTCACGCCTTTTTTGACGATCTCCCTCCCCTCTGTCACAAATCGTCACAAAAACTAGACCCCCCCCCCCCCCCCAAAAAAAAAATGAAGTCACAAAAAGCCTATGACGCCCCTCAAAGTTGCAGTTGAATTTTTCTTAATACAACTATATTTTTCCAAAATCTTGACTGAACTCTGTCAACAAAGACTCATCAATTCATATTACAAAATTTTTTAAAAATAGTTTTCTAAAACGCGAAATAACGGCTAAAATTAAAATTCGTTTTCTAACATAGCTTTTTATAATGCAAAAGTGCGACGTCACACCACCTGAATTCCCACTCCCACCCCTCACCACACATCGTCACAAAATTACGAACCCCCCTCCCCCTACGTGTGTGACGTCATTTATGGACTACCCCCAAACATAAAATTTAAAAAGATGCACAATAAAATAACACTAGAAGTCTAGATCAAGGATTTGTAAAGTTTATACTAATATACTCTATGCTACTATAGATCTAGATCTAAATAATTTTCTTAGTTTTAGCCTTTTGCTGCATAAAGAAACCGCTTTACAATAGCATCAAAGATATACAAAGATATAAATATAATAAAACAAATGTGTAAATTGAGTCTATTCTAAAAATAGATGACCTACTTTTGTAATAGAAAATTTCCGAGGAAATTATTCTACGAACTGTCACTGTCAGTACATAGTGAAGATAAATGTAGATTTACTGGACCTTAAAGCCCTTCTTACTACTCACTTAGTTTGAGTGCCTTCTAAAAGTCTTTTTAGATGTATCTAGACTTCTAGATGTATCTAGATTTAGATCTAGACTAGTCCATGACTCTTTCTATCTTTCGAATTTTTAAACTACAAACGATCAGGTAGGCCTAATCCTAATTTTAAATCTATCGTTTTAGGTACGTAAAATAGCCAGCGACTAGTAATGTGAAAAACAGGTGACTCCATAAATTTAATAATTATTTCACATTTTGATGAGAATTAATGTTTTGAAAAATACAAAAATGTGTCCTTGTTTCATTTGTGTACCTATTTTTAAACAATTGAATTAAAACTTTTCAGTAATAAATGAAGACTAGCGATGTTTTCATCAGATGCAACCATGACCATGCTCATTTACTATAGACTATAGTGTACTATAGTAGCCATCTTGGGTAAAACTCCATTTTAGCGTATTTTATTCCCCGCTTGACGTTCACCTCCAGTTCAGCGTATTTTATTATAAACACAACCAAAACACACAAAAACGTTAGGAAAACACCGATCTACTTATTTTTTTTTTATGAATGCAATTTTTTTTTATTAGAAAAGGTAAAAAAACATAAAAAAGCATTAGAACTGTTCCAATTAAAAATTATTAAATATCGTGTGATCGTCAGCGGGAGAAAAATCCTTACATGGTCGCGGGTTCACTGTGAGTTCACATTGACTTTAATTACCAGCATACGTCATAGCTCGTGCAATAGCTGTTTGAAATTGTGTTGGCCTCAGTTTTGGGGTCATTGTAAGTTCATTAATGTTTATTTATAGTATCATGCCTGGGAGATACTTGTAACAATACAAACTTAACCGCCTTGCAATTGTGAGTTACGTTTACGTACTTCTCACCCATTGCCATGAAAATTCTGACACACGAACATTGCACATTCAATATTCTCAATTTTGATTTTTCTCAAGTTTTAACAAAACTAAATTATCAAAATCTAAAACAAAGTCAGTCTCTTTGTTTTTTTATTCATTTCTATTAATTTGTTAAAACAAAAATACAATACAAATAAATGAATCGTGTTTTCCTAATGTTTTGGTGTGTTTCGGTTGTTATAATAAAATACGCTCAACTGGAGGTAAACAAGCAGCGGAGAAATAAAATACGCTAAATTGGAGTTTTACCGCCATCTTGTTTTTTTTATTTTGTTAAACGTATAGCGGGTGATTCATTTACAAATGGCTGTTTACATACTAATATAGCAAATCTTGCTCGCAAACACTGCTGTTTAAAATTTCTGGCCTATATTGATATTTTTAGCCATTGATTTTGGTTTCTTATTCAGTTATCTATAGGCCTAATATTTGACACAAATATTTCACAATATACTTCTATTAAAGCCTTGACAATGAGGTAATGTTTTCATACATTACTAGCCGCGGCCGATTTTACGCACCTAAAGTGATAGATTACCCTAATTAACATTTTTAGGCCTATACCATAACTTAATAAATTTAGGCCAAGAAGTTTGAAGAAGATCTCTAGCAGTAGCTAGCTGCTAGAATCAGCTAGATCTAGTTCTAGATCTAGATCTACTTAAAAAAAATAAAAAAAATAAAGATTCCTGTTCAGATCTAGCAATCCATTGGGCAGATGCAGTTCATATGACTGGATGTATCTTGACCTCTGCATATGGAATATGGAGGGATGATGTGATCAGCACTATAACCATGCCCAGCTGGCTTTATCATCTCTAACTTCACGTTACTTGAGTTAGGGATGTTTCACTGACTGGAACCCGCATCATAGAATACCCTTCTTATTTTGAGTGCTTGGGATTCCTTTACCAAACTCATTTGCAAGCAATCTGTACATTTTTCAACTACTGGTACACTGAACCTGATCTCCATGTTTCATACATTGATAATGTGTCAAAAAGGCATTTATACGAACACGTGACAAGAATTCAGTCCTGGCTACAATGCAAAACCAAGTTTGAATATAGGCGAATGTTAGCGAGAGCTCTCATTTATGGATTAAATGAAAGAAATCACTTCAAGACCTGGTTGTAGAGGCAAGAAGTTCACTTCAACCCACAATCTGTACACAAGTTGATAACTCAAAAGAAGAAAAACGCAGAGAAATAATTGAGAACAGAATGGACAATATGTGTGATGTCTGCCATGTTTGCGTATGTTACATAACATCCTGTAACTGTTTCCAAAAGTTTCATTCATACACTTATAAAGGACATAAATATGTTCTCATTACTGATATTTTCAATTTTTAATGTACTAGAACATCAAACAGACGTTCAATCAATTTTGGAATAAACATATTGATATACTATAACTCACAACTCAACCTATTTTGGATAATTTTCCCTTCCGGACCTTGCAGTATCTCAAAAACTATCAAAGATATTGGAAAAATGTTAACATTTTAAAAATCTACTTGTCATTTTACATTAAATGTATGCATAGATATTTGAAATCTTTGTGGTCCTGAATGGGTTAAAAAGGCAAATTCATCCTGTCACACTTTCTGAGCCCCCTCATCAGTCATTGAACTATCTTCCCCCCCCCCCCCCCCCCCCCCCACCCCCAGATGACTATATAAAATATAGTTCTACTTTCTATAAAGTGATCTTTCAAAGAGGTCATTTTATTGACAGACTGAGCTGTGTTTCATTGATTTAATGATTTATAATCCTAATATACAAAAGCCCATGTGCACACTTCTCTCTCTCTCTCACTCTTTCTGTCCGCAAAATATTTTCAGAGGCTATGATATCAGTATCTTGAGCTATATTTGGATAACTTGATACAGACTTTTGTTGAAAATAATATGTTTGATGTTTTAAATGTATAAACTAAATTTAATTTAAAGAAGAAAAATAAAAGTAAAGGCATGTAGAAACACATTTTTAATTAGTCAACTGGAAAAGTGTTTATGTTTATGATGAGAACGCAATATATAATGACATCACATGCTGCATGTTTAAACCACAAAAGAACACAACACTAATGGTGTCATCTTCCATTTTTAGATTATAAAGATTTGATTAAGATCTGGTTTCTATAAATGTACATATCAAGATGTACGCTATGAAATGTATACAATTTTCTCGGTCAAACTAATACAAATTACTTTAATAAACATAATGACCAATGAATAGTTGGGTTTTTAATAGAATCATTTAAGTCTCTTAATCAGTGTGTGTAATTTATATGGTGTTCTGTCAACTAATAATGTATATAATTTGGTTTTAATTTTTCTAATAGGTGTTGGTAGCCTATTATTTTAAATGTGTCAGATTTTTAGCTATTTAGTTATTTCTTTGCTTTGTCACTAATATTGTTCAACGTGTAGTAAAGCACATTGCGTTTTGACCAATAACTATTTTATAAAATATTTTTCTCAAACATGAATAACATTAAAAAGATATGGCCTATAATTCTTGTGTAACGGGTAGTTGTTTATAGATTGTGTGGCATTTCATTAAAAAAAGTTTTCTTCTGCAGTATTTGCAGATTATAACAAGTCTGGTTTTGGCACGTCATACTTCAACAGGTTGAGCGAATTCAGGTTGTAGGACAAACTTATGAAGGTGAGTAACACCACGGCCTCAGTACATCGAGGATTGTTAAAAAATATTCATCAAAAATTCAAAATAATCTCGTGAAAGTTGCCTGCACGGCAGCAGAAGGCAGAGAGTGCCTACACAATTCAAAATATTTAATTGAATATTTCATGGTAAGCCTATAGTTACAATGTTTTTGGTGCTATTGGTGTGTCACAATACATGGTTATTTGTGGTGAGTAAAAAATGAGGTTGTAATTACTATATAAACTAATACATATTGTTTTCAGCATCTTTTTCCTTTTGTGCAGAGGACACATGGGGTTGCCACAGAAAGCTATTTCCACTTTTACTGGTCTCTAGCAATTAGTACTGTACTAATTAGACTGTACTGCTCTTGTTTTTGTTTTTCTACTAGTTAGTTAGTTCATAGAACGTCCCTGAGTCCACCCAGCCCTGATGGGTACATGACTCACCTTAGGAAAGTAAAGGTGGCTGGGCATGGTGCTGACCATACTATCCTTTCATATGTAGAGGGCACTTAAATAGGTGAACTCTAATTCACTTGCTCCATGGACCATCAAGTTTGGCAGGCTACTTTAATTGGTGAAGCATTATTGTTATCAGTAATTCTCATGTTACTCCTATTTTATGAGTAGACATTACATATATATAACAATCAATTTTGAATTTTCCCCACTCAGGAGAATGTCAAGCAAGGAAGTCAATATATTGTTAGTTGGTAGAACTGGAAATGGCAAGAGCTCAACAGGCAATTCAATTCTTGGTAACAGTTCATTTGAGGTTGACTCTTGCGATGCATTGACAGTACTAACCCATGTCGAGACAGTGGAGACTCCAGATAATGTGAAGCTAACTGTTGTCAAAGTGTCTGGACTGGGGGACAATGTCGCTGACTTCACAGGGAACATGCTGGACCTAGAACAACAAATTAGCCAGACTTTTGAATCAGTAAAGTTTTATTCAGCCATCGTTGTTGTCTTGAAGTATGGCGTCAGGTTCACCAAACAGGAGAAAGATGCAGTGGAGATCATTAAATCATTTTTTGGGGAGGATGTGTTCAAAAAGTGTGGTGTCGTTGTCATGACCTATGGGGATAATTTTACTCCCATTGGTGATGGTGTTGAGACAGCTTTTAAAACTTGGAGCATGGAGCAGTCAGGGGACATAAAAAAACTGTTTGAAGATTGCAAATACCGCATTGTTTTGTTTGATAACAGGACAAAAGATGCTCACAAGAAAAGCAATCAAGTAAATGTGTTAATGAATTTTGTAAAACAGATTAAAGTGCCTTATACTGAGTCAGATTTTATTGACGCCAAACATGTGAGAAATGAACTAGTCATATCTTTCATGATCCAAAATTTGGATTTTGAAGTTAATAATATGCCTCTAAAGTTAGATAAATTGGCTTTTGAAGTTAAAAATACAAATTTGGAACAGATAGAAGTTGTTACAAAAAGAATCACAAGCCCTGAAGATTTGAGGCTGCTAGATCTGGAGAATATGAGGACAATTTTAAACAAGTATCTGGTAATGTATACCAATGCTCCAAAATTTGACTTTGAAATTGAAACCATTGAAGAAAATTTCAAGAGAGGAATGGATGACATTGAAGTTAAACAAGCTTTGAATGCTTTAGAAAAAGTGGAAGATAAAATCAGAGAGTTAGGATTAGCTTCTCAAGAATATAAACTACAGATAGTGAAAAAACTAAAGAAAAAACTGAGTCAAAATTCATGGTTGTACTACTTGCTATCTCTAGCCACCAGTAAAACAGCTTGTTTCATCTATGGCTGGGTTGCTGCCTCTGTTTGCTCATACTACTTTAAATCTACAGATTTTTATATTTTTCCTTTCTTTGCCTGAATATTTGATTCTTCGTCTAGCTAGACTAATCTGGAGCTATCACATAATAGAGGCAAATAGGTTACCTCAGCTCACATAATAGAGGCAAATAGGTCACCTCAGCTCACATAATAGAGGCAAATAGGTCACCTCAGCTCATATAGATCCCAGTAGGTCACCTCAGCTCACATAGATCCCATTAGGTCACCTTAGGTTACAGTAGGTCACACCAGCTCACATAGATCACATTAGGTCACCTCAGCTCACATAGATCACATTAGGTCACCTCAGCTCACATAGATCACAGTAGGTCACCTCAGCTCACATAGATCACAGTAGGTCACCTCAGCTCACATAGATCACAGTAGGTCACCTCAGCTCACATAGATCACATTAGGTCACCTCAGCTCACATAGATCACAGTAGGTCACCTCAGCTCACATAGATCACAGTAGGTCACCTCAGCTCACATAGATCCCATTAGGTCACCTCAGCTCACAGTAGCTTACATTATATTGATAACGAAAACCCTGCATGTGTTGTTTGTAAATTATATTTGGTGTTAGTTTAGCTCTATAGTGTATTACAATGAGATTGTAAAAAAATATACTTTCATGTTTCTATTTCTTTATTTACAAAACAAATGATTTAAACTTTACAACTGTTATCATAATAAATATTTTACAGAATACAATAGGGATTGGTAGAATGATACAAGTACACTGTCGTTATAGAATGCAAGTGTTCACATTTTTAACAGTACAATATACCTAATCATCTTTCAACACCCTCATGTTGATTATTTTTGTTGGGTTAAAAGCAAGTTGATGAATAAACAATTTGTACTAGCGTGAGATTTTAGTTTTCTGTGTTTATTTGTAGCAAATTTTTTAAAAAGTTACAGAAGGGAGCCGATCAAACTTCCAACTTTTGGTTGAGCAAAAAATGCGAAGATTGGATTGTTGGATCAGACGCTGTGTAAATCTTCTAGTAACTTCAGGCAGGATCTGAATGGGACCCTCAAGGTAGTCGAGAATGAGGAAGTCAAAAAATGTTTCTGGTGTAAAGTGCGAATCACAAGAAGGCTGTATATGGAATCAGCTGGGCTAGGCAGTAACAGATCAATGTAGAACTGCAGTTAATGGCCCATACTTCGTAGGATAGATGGCATTTCTACGCTCCACCCAGATCAAAAAGAAAGTAAATTTAAAAAATATAATTAAGGTGTCACCATGCTTTTTCTTTTCTTCTTCTTCTTCTTCGTTCTTAATTATTAGTGTTGGAGGGGATCGAGATTTATCTGCCAGTGGGTTTGAACTCGAGACTTTTGTTCAACCATGAGCTGTTTGCCGACTCGACCACTCTTCCAACACAATTAAGCGTTACGTGTCAACTGGTTATGCGCCATTGAGGCCATTGACTCCGATTTCAGCCTGCTTTTCTTTTTGGATTTGCTTCCATAGCCTTTGTCCAACCAAGAACAAACTACAAGGCAGCAGTTGTTTAATTTTGGAGTTGTCTCTCCTAGAAGAGTGGCTGTCCCCAGCTAACGAGCCTCATCTGCCCGAGGGTTCGAACTCGAGAGTTTTCGGTTTAGCAACCATGAGCTTTACCGACTCGACCACGCCGACCCGCTTTTTCTTTGACGATCTTTACCTCCTCTCCGTCACACATCGTCACCAAAAACTAGAACCCCAACCTCCTAAAATGACGGCACACCTAGCCTTCCAAAAACATGATCATGGTAATCAGGGTTCTCAATGTGATTTTCAAGATTTTTTTCCAAGGTTAATGTACCGTTCTCTATTTTCACACTCATGAAGAATGTACCATTACGTCATGATATTTTTTCCAAGAAAATGGAAAACCAACATTTTCAAGTAACAGCTGTCTTCAGCCTAACGATGTATTGAAAATCATTGAGATTGAAATATTTTTGACTCCTCATAAACTTGGGCAGATGTGTGCTCATGAAATATCAGAAATCTTTTGTTTCAGTGGCGTAGCCAGGAATTGGTCATGGGAGGGGTTCAAATATTTCTCCATATGTACAAAGTCATATATATATATATATATATATATATATATATATATATATATATATATATTATTATATATATATATATAAGGGTGTGAGTCCATGTGAAGTGTTATTACCCCCCCCCCTTGCCTACGCCACTTGTGTGTATTCATGGCGTCATTTCGTGAACCAAGAACATCAGACTAGAACCTGCAAGTAAATTGTTTAAATTGGATGGTCTATTTATTGCCTTCTAATCCCAGCTAGCTGTTTATTTAATTATGTTACTACACATAACTTTGTGTTTAATTATGTTACTACACCTCACTTTGAAAAACAAATTCCCGTATTCACCTTTCATTGTGTAGCTGTGGGCAGAGAAAATTCAAATATATGCCAGCTTTAAAGAACGCACCTCCTCCCCCCCTGAAATAACTTAAAGGGAAAATGTACTTTATAGATGTCTATCTACTCATATATCAAAGAACCATTTTAAAATTTTTTAACTAATTAAAAAAATATTAAAATCAATTTTAAAATATAATTTGTTAAGACATATTTGTTTTGTCCAAGTCCTATTAACACAATTGGAAAAACTAGATGATTTCAGAATTGTGTATATACTATAAATAGTTTAAAATGGCGTAAAAAGCGAAACCTCGATAAAACGTTTAATGACTTCACCGTAGGAGATGTGAACCAGCATTAGACTATGTGGGGCTAGGTAGAGGGAGATAAGCCGTGTAGGCCCTTGGAAAAATTCTACACACGTAAAACCCGATAACATTATTTATGTTTAGCGACCATATCCTAAACTGATGCATTTGGATAATTATATGAAGGTAGGGCTTTAAAAAATAAAAGTAAACTGGCAGTTATAGAGTAGAGCATCATTAAGGCCTTATTTTCTGCAACTATCCATTAATCCTTTCGTTAACGTTAAGTCATGGGTAAGCAGCACTCCACTGTACGTGTAACTTTGACTTAATGTAGATTAATCATATATTGGTATGTAGATGTGTTTGTATGTAGATGGTAACGTGTGTAGATGGTAACATGTGTAGATGGTGACATATGTAGATGTTTTTGTATGTAGAATAGATGGTGACATGTGTAGATGGTAACATGTGTAGATGGTAACATGTGTAGATGGTAACGTGTGTAGATGGTAACATGTGTAGATGGTAACATGTGTAGATGATAACGTGTGTATATGGTCACATGTGTAGATGGTAACGTGTGTAGAAGGTAACGTGTTTAGATTCTTTCACGATTACATTGCATTCTTTATAAGGGAGGTGTAAAACGGCGAAAACTATTGAAATTTCTTTTAGTTTTATAGCACTGTTAGAATATTTTCTTTATACCGTGGATACAATAAAGTATAAAGCTAGAATAGTTGAACAAAATTAATAAGGTTTAAGTATCTGGAAATAGGATTCAATTAACAGGAATGAAAAATCCAAACTTTTGGCACACGAAACAAAATGCACAATATAATGAGAGTTGATGTGTAGA
Source organism: Physella acuta (assembly GCF_028476545.2). Taxonomy (NCBI): domain Eukaryota; kingdom Metazoa; phylum Mollusca; class Gastropoda; family Physidae; genus Physella; species Physella acuta. Next base: position 188,814 of record NW_026732369.1, on the reverse strand, counting down.
TTGGTGACTGCATTACAACATTAGACTAAATTTAAATCAAATTGTTTATAACCTCCTTCCTAAAATAAAATTTCAAAACTAAAATTCACCTAAAATTAGTTTTGGGGTCGGTGTGGTCGAGTCGGTAAAGTTCATGGTTGTTAAACCGAAAAGTCTCGAGATCGAACCCTCGGGCAGATGATGCTCTATAGCTGGGGACAGCCACTCTTCTAGGAGAGACAACTCCAAAACAAAACAAAAAACTGCTGTCTTGTAGTTTGTTCTTGGTTGGACAAAGGCTATGGAAGCAAATCCCAAAAGAAAAGAAGGCTGAAATCGGAGTCAACGGCCTATATGACGCGTAACAAGTTGACACGTATATTTTATAGTGTTGGAGGGAATCCCTTTCTACACTAAAATTAAGATCGAAGAAGAAGAAGTGTTTATTAATGGACTGCCCCAGTAAGTAAGAGACCCTCTGAATATTCAGTTACAATTGTACAAAATGATCTTGAACCGTAGCATATAAAACTAGCTTAAATATTAAAATGATCCACCAAATATAACATTTCTACCATTGGAGTTGAAGAAATTTCCAAAATTAAAATATTATCTGTTACGAAAAGTAAAGATATTCAACCAATGCATTTTAAAGTAAAGGTAAAGTTAACCAGTGCATATGAACAGTTATTTCCCCTACTCTTCACATGTACATATCCTAATCTAACAGATACGACTGATGTGTTAGATAAACAAGATTGACCAAGTATTTCAAAATGGCCGCCAGTGGACAGAGACCTTTAGGTAAGCTGATAGATTCAAAGGGGAAAATATGTGTTTTATTAAATTATAACGAGAAATGTTATAGTGACAAATATATGTTATAACGAGAAATGTTATAGTGACAAATATATGTTATAACGAGAAATGTTATAGTGACAAATACATGTGTGTGTATTATAGCAAGAGATGTCACGGTGACAAATATGTGTTAGTATTATAACAGGACACAATATATATGACAAATTGCATTTTGATGTTTCTGTATTAAATGCAACATTTTAGATTCAGTCCAGCCTTAATAAATAGGTACATAACTAGATCTAGTTTAAATTCACTTCAACATGTTCATTGCTTGTGTTCATAAGTGCATTAGTAAGATTCTATAAAATCAGCCTTATATACGTCATTCAACCGTTCAAGAGGGAACAGTAAGGAAATTTATTGGTCATTCTAGTAATTTTGTATGAAGTGTCAAAAATTCTAGAAATATTGAATTGTAATTTTAATGTCCACATATTAAAGGTATGTAAAAAAAGGGGTGACCGGAAAATACGAAACGAAAACTGCGCAATGGAAATTTGAGCTCTTTAACACAAGGGCATTTTTGTTTACTAAAATAGAGAATTCATAAACATTAGCAAAGAATGAAAACATGTACATTGTAGCTTAATAAAACATTTTTTTTCATGAAATACGACAAAATTGTAGTAGTATAATTAATTTGTAATGCTCATTTTTCTGTTAGTGAAGTTTTCTGTCGTGCAAATTCCGCGTGCGCATTTTTCTTGGAACCTTTTTAGTTAAGGGGTCATCCATAAATGACGTCAAGCTTTTTTTGACGATTTTTACCTCCCCCCCCTCCCCTCCGTCACACGTCGTCACAAAAAGCCACCCCCCCCCCTAAAATGACGTCACACCTCAACCTACAACCTCCCTCAAAATTGCAGTTGAATTTTTTTAAAACATCGATATTTTTCTAAAATCTTGTCTAAACTATTACAATTTATTAAAACAGTTATCTAAAACGCGAAATAACGTCTAAAAATCGTTTTCTAACATTGCTTTTTTATAATGCAAAAATGTGACGTCGCATTTTCTGACCCCCCCCCCCCCCCCTCCCCCTCCCCTCATCACACATCGTCACAAAATTACGGACCCCCTCCCCCCTACGAGTGTGACGTCATTTATGGATGACCCCCAAAATATGCTATTCTCCAGGTGACAAGAAGAACATCGTAGTACTAGGACGGACTGGAAACGGCAAAACTTCCACGATCAGAACTTTGCTGGGTGACACAGAGATAAAACACACACGGTCTAACGGTGCTAACAATGTTTTGGTCTATGAAGGAGAACTGGGCAAGGAAAAAGTAACTCTGGTTGAATGTGAGTGTATTGGAGATTCTGTGCAAGATTTGAATTATCCAATCGAAACGATCGTGGACTCCGCCAGCGATGTTTTTAAACCGTGTGAAAACAGAATCGATGCGTTTGTTGTGGTGTTGAAGTTTGGTGTGAGGTTTACCACACAGGAACAGGACGCAGTGCGGATGGTGAAGTGCTTGTTTGGTGATAATGTGATGAGAGATTTTGGTGTGGTTGTCATGACGTGTGGAGATAATTTTGATAAGGAGGAAGAGGAGTTGTCGTTTGATGATTGGTGTGGTAAGCAAACTGGCAACATCAAGGCTTTGTTTGAAGAGATAAACCAGAGGGTTGTTCTTGTTGACAATACTTTAGTGAGAAAACATCAGATCAATGAAGTGAAAAACACGAAATTGATTTATATTATTGAACACTTTAAGGATATTTTGTCCAAGTTACCAAACGTATATTGCGAAAATGATTTTGTAAAGTCTGAAAGTGGAAGGAACGAGCTTTGTGGGAGAGAAAACAGATTAAAGCTGGAACGTCAGACCCGAGAGATGTTGGATAAAATGGATGTAGATATAAGCAGAGCTGTAGTACAAGAAACGTTTGAAACACTTTTGAAAGAACTATCAGATTACAGAGATCAATATTTGAGCGAAGATCAAGACAGTGATTTTATACAACAACAACTATACGCCATCAGTTTACGTGAAAAACAAATTACTGAAAAAATGGCATCAAATGTTACTACTTTTAAGAGTTTCGGTCTTATAGTAAAAACTTTTTTTGATAAATTACTAGAAAACTAAGCAATGGTAATTTTAATGTAGCCTTTAAATATAAATGTGTGTGTTAATTGTTAAGTAATTATTTATTCTTCTACAAGCATTTGAATAAAACAAGAGTCAAATCTGATTGGTGTAATGAAATGTATCATATCTAGAGGTAGAAAATCGATCAGCAAATACACTGCTGATAGCAAAGTGTGTACAGGGGTTTTTAAAGCAGAAGAGTTAACACAGGGAACATAGCGGGGGAGTGCGGAGAATGTTGCTAAGGGGAGATTACAGGGGTTTCAGTGGGGTGGCGGGGAATGAGGTGGTTTTACAGGAGTTCTAGTAAAATATAGGTGGGGGTGGTAAAGAGAGGTGGGTTTACAGGAGTTATAGTAAAATAAATGTGGGGTGGGATGATAAGGAAAGAAAGATGAGGGTGATAAGGGGTTGGTAAGAAAAAGTGGGGTTTGGGGAATAAGGGTGGGATTACAGAGGCTTTAGTGAAGTAAAGGTGGGGTCGGGGTGGGGAAAGAAAGAAAGAAAGATTAGGGTGATAACCTGTTGATTAGAAAAAGTGTGGGTTGGGAAATAAGGATGGGATAACAGTATTTGCTGGGGAAAAATACGGGTGGGTGGGGACAGAATATTGCAGGCGGTGGTGGTAAGTATGTTAGTCATAAGAGGGTTTAGGTCTGTTAAATAATGGGTGGGGAAGGGGTAGTTTAGGCAAAATTGTTTCGTTTAAAGGTTTGTGTGCATTATAAGGTTCAATTATTTTCTCAAATATTTTATAAATTTCTATTGTCAGATAATATATTTTGTGTAAAAAGTAGGGTTTATTAATATTTTGTCAATAAAATTCTAACAATTATGTTTAAATCGTTTTTATTTTGATACGCACGTAATGAAATAAACAAAAGGACACATTTTTAACCTAACTTTCTTCCGTCAACCTAGAACTGGATCTAATTCTAATAAAAGTAAAATCGGGATTTCCTAGAAAACCTGACCCAGTTAGACGCGGGTTAAAGTTCACTTACAAAACTTGCATCTTTCACTCCTTTCAGAGTTGTGCCGGCTTTGTGTACGTGAATATCTCCTCACTACATTGTTACGGTAGGTAAATACGTTAACATATATTGCTCTATGTTTACAGTTTGTTGTTTCGTTAGAAATTAAACTGGGGTTATTCATGCTAAATTTTGAGTGCTAGTTTAACAGCTCGTTGGTCATACGCGACCATTCGTTGATGTTAGTGGTATGCTTGTTATACCAAGCGATGGTTTTGTTATATCTATGGATGTGATATTGATTATACGTGTGGTTTCGGCATTCCTCGTCCACTCGCTGTATTCAATACATTTGTGTGCGGTATGACGACGCTGTGATATATAGGTATACAGAATAATTTGAAACTATATTTTAAAAGATATTACTGTAAGTTCTTTTCTGATCCGTACATTAATCCCTGCGAAGTTTTAAAAGCGTGCCTGTATTTAGATAAATTTGTGGATTTATACATACAATCAGTGTTTCTTCCAGACTTTTTTCTCCGGGGGTGGGCACTTGAATTTTTCGGGGGGGGGGGGGTGCGGTAGACTTTCTTCGGGGGGGGGGGGGGGGCGGCACTGTTAAAAGTATATAATTTCTATATAAATTATATACATTTCATTTCGTTCGGGGTGGGGGGGGGGGCGGTAAAAATCCGAAGAGATGCCCGAAAGAAACTCTGCATACAATCTTTAAACGTGTGTTTGTTTGCAAGTCAAACTGTAGGCCGCATGTGGACTCACAGAGTATTATTTGTTTGATGTAAATAAAGCCCAATACACACAACTAATTATTTTGAAAAATGAACTAGGGTACAATGTATATAACTAAGTAAAATTGATGGTGTACTGTTTCCAAAACTATAAAAAAATTATTTTTAACGTTTTGACCGCGTGCTTTTTTAAACACCCCCTTCCGCAACAAAGTTAAAATATAAGTATCTGTATGTGTATTATCTAAAAAAGCCATTAATTACATTTATCGTGTTCTCCGGCGTATAAGGTGACTTGCTAACCAGAAAAATCTTCCTTCTTCTTCTTCTTCTTCGTTCTTAATTATTAGTGTTGAAGGGGATCGAGATTTATCTGCCAGTGGGTTTGAACTCGAGACTTTGTTCGAATTTATCAACCATGAGCTTTTTGCCGACTCGACCACGCCTCCAACACAATTAAGCGTTACGTGTCAACTGGTTATGCGCCATTGAGGCCATTGACTCCGATTTCAGCCTGCTTTTCTTTTTTTGGATTTGCTTCCATAGCCTTTGTCCAACCAAGAACAAACTACAAGGCAGCAGTTGTTTAATTTTGGAGTTGTCTCTCCTAGAAGAGTGGCTGTCCCCAGCTAACGAGCCTCATCTGCCCGAGGGTTCGAACTCGAGACTTTTCGGTTTAGCAATCATGAGCTTTACCGACTCGACCACGCCGAACCCCAAAAATCTTCCGAATTGTAAGGGTCACGTAAACACCTGGTGTCGTCATAAGGGTCACGTAAACACCTGGTGTCGTCATAAGGGTCACGTAAACACCTGGTGTCGTCATAAGGTCACGTAAACACCTGGTGTCGTCATAAGGGTCACGTAAACACCTGGTGTCGTCATAAGGGTCACGTAAACACCTGGTGTCGTCATAAGGGTCACGTAAACACCTGGTCTCGTCCATCAATCTAAAGATACGACAATTTGTGTTTCATATTTTTAACTAAATATTTGGTATTGTTTTATATGCCTAGTCGACTTATACGCCAGCTAATATAGTGATATAATTTACCGTTTTAAAAGGTTCGATATTTTCTTTTCACAAATCATAGTATCGAGTGGATTGTCCACTTAGTGTTCTTAATACCAGTCTTAGACATCTAAGTGGTGGTGTAGACTAACAATGGCATTTTTTAAAAATTTCAGTAGAAAATTGCGGAAATGGTGAATCTTGTTCTACTGGGAAGAACTGGCAACGGCAAGAGGTCAACGGGTAATTCTATTCTGGGAGAGAATGTCTTTAACGTTAGGAGTAACCTGGGGGTGAATGATGCTGCGGCTGTGGATGGCACCAGGGGTGGGGTTAATGTTGTCAACTGTTGGTGTGTGGGTGACACGGGTGACGACATGGCTGTGGGGATAAAGGCCACAGAAGATTCCGGGGAGATGGCGCTGGAGAGTTGTGGAGACAAGATAAACATGTTTGTATTGGTGCTGAAGTACGGGGTCAGGTTCACCAAACAAGAGAAGGACGCCGTGGAGAGGGTGAAAAAAGTCTTTGGTCAAGACGTGTTGAGAAACTGGGGCGTCATGGTGATGACGTATGGGGATAACTTTCAGTTAGATGCTGAGGATTCTGATTTGAGTTTTGAGAGTTGGTTGAAGGAACAGCGTGGGGATATACAACATTTGTTGGAGGAGATGAAGTACAGGTGTGTGTTGTTTGACAACAAGACAAGAGACGAGGTCAGGAGACGGGAACAGAGAGAGAAGTTGATGTCTTTTGTCAAACAGTTACCGGCTGGTCGGCCGTACAGCGGGGAGGACTTCAAGAGGGCTGGTCCTGCCCGCGATGAAATGATTAGGTCAGTCCAGATTGATGAGTTTAAAGTTGTAGTCAGGAAGTTGATTGACGACATTAAACGGTCGTTGGATCGTCATGACACGACTAAAGATCAACTGGTGACATTTGTAAAGCAGTTAAATGAAGCAGAAGAAAAAATCATTCATGAATTCGGTTCGTCAAGAAGTCTGTACAGCGAGCTGATGGACATTCGGCACCTGCAAAAAAGAATTAAAGCTTTGAATGATGAGGGATTAGTATTTGTTGTAATAATATTTGTGTTGAACATACTGTGTAGAGCATACAGAAGTCTATTGAACATAATGCCTAAAGTTCCCAGACGTGTGTTAAACGTAATGTCTAGAGCATACAGTTTAATTGCTACTTGCTTCATCATTCCCCTCGACTCCATGACTTACGTCATTCTAGTACTCTACCCCTATGGCCCCAGTGTGATTAGAAAACCAGTAACAAACTTTCTGCAGCATGTCTACATCTGTACCATCAAGGTTGTGCCTGATGATGTTTGGAGAATACACAAAGTTAAGCAGTTTTTTGAGAGAAGAATGGAGTACATGGACTGACATGTTACGTTGGTACATGTTATACACACTTGTGTATTTACATATACCACTACACGAACTCACAAACCTACACATAAACACAGCTACATCAATCCGCACACCGACACCAAACTCACACACATACACTCATAAATGCACATACAAATATACAAGCCTTCTCACACACACACACACACACACACACACACACTTAACCAACTCACACACCTTCGCATATAAACTTGTGTATATCAACCCACACCTAAACCAATTAACAGACGTACACCCATATTATACTAAACAAACACACGTATCTCTACGCCAACTCATACACCTACACTCATACACACACCTTCACAAATACACACACACACACCCCATCTCACACACTTTCACCAATCAGCATATCAATAGCCATATACACCTAGAACAACTGATATGGGATGTTCACGTGAACTGTTTAGAGAAAATCGTCATCAATCTTTATCAATAAATTATTTACAATTACAATTGATGTATATGTAAATCTCAAGTTATGTCTTTGTTTTATGATAGCGGATAAGAAGTTGATTTAATTCGATTCAACCTTTCTATTTTTCATTAATAAACTGGCGTAGTATCATTTAAAAAAAAATCATATCTACACATGTGTTGTCAAAGTTTACATTTTAAATTCCTTTTAAATTAAAAAAATTACAATTTTAACAACATTGTTTGTTTCCTTGTTATGAATAAATGAAATTCTTATAGTCTACTTAAGAATCATGTCGAATCTCTTTGATTTTTAAATTCTATTATATCTGATTTGATTGGTAGATATTGTATTCACCCACGCCCACATCAGTTCTGCCTCTGATCCCTTTCGACAGATCTCTATCAGGATATTTTCCACTTGGTTTGCTCCGCTTACAAATAATTCCCAGCCTTAAAATGCTAAGAAATCCGGTGAGCTTCTGTAAAGGTGTGTAAAACCTCAAATATCGCTAACAATTACCTCCCTAATCCCGAGTTTTCGACCTCTACGTAGGCGTTGGTAGAGGGCAGAGGATTACTGGGTGGGAAATGGTAGTGGGCAGAGGATTACTGGGTGGGAAATGGTAGTGGGCAGAGGATTACTGGGTGGGAAATGGTAGTGGGCAGAGGATTACTGGGTGGGAAATGGTAGTGGGCAGAGGATTACTGGGTGGGAAATGGTAGTGGGCAGAGGATTACTGGGTGGGAAATGGTAGTGGGCAGATTAGAGGAACAAGTCTAGTATGTAAGTTAAGCAGCGGAAGTAGAGTTTAGGTATTTAAGGACGACTGTGGGTGACACCAAATCGAAAAGTTGGCACATTTTTCGACGAAAAAAAAAACCTTTTCTTTCCAGTTCAAATAATAAAATGGAAGACAGGAAGGGTGACACCAAACAGATAAAAAAAAATTGTTGCAGAGGGAGAGGTAACATCTTCAGTTACTGTACAAATAGTCACCCGATCTAGTGACGCCACTGCATAACACACCAACATCAACGTCGCTAACATTTGTCTAAGTTACATTTAATGTGTTCTTCTGTCTCACAAGTCAATTTAACTTAATTGATTTAAACTGTAGAAACGGTAAATGAATGATCTTATGCAGCATCGCTGTATTTATAAATGTCGAGCTAAACGACTACAGCAGTAGACTTTATATCTAGGTCATATAATGTCAAGGCCATCCAACCAGCTGGCTGTACCAGAGGTTAATCTTTGATGGTTTGTTTACATGTAGGGGTTGGGGTTATAACCTTTACAGTTTACCCCCCCCCCTAAACGTTGGATGCAACGATCATGTGACCTAGCCAAACTGGGACACTGTGTGTCAGACCCTATCAGCATGTGTACGTGCTATTAATAGATACAAACAGCTAGATATTCTGAGGTAGGGGTTTACTGTGATCAAAACGTGTTCATTGTTATCTTGCTAATCATTTTGTTTTGTCTGTCCATCTGTATGCTTGTCTGTCTAACATTATTTCTGTCTATCATCGGTTTCTCTCACTGTTTGTCTGTCGTTATGTCTATCCAGTGTTTCTTTTAGACTATTTTCTCCGGGGGGGGGGGGGCACTTGAAATTTTCGGGGGGGGGGGCGGTAGACTTTCTTGGGGGGGGGGGCGGACACTGTTAAAAGTATATATTTTCTACATAAATTATATAAATTTCATTTCGTTCGGGGGGGGGGGGGGGGGGCGGTAGAATTTTTCTGGGGGGGGGGGGGGGGGGGGGTCAGACGAGCGCCCCCCCCCCCCCCCCCCGAAGAGATGCCTGGAAAAAAAACTCTGGGTCTATCCGTGTCTGTTTTTGTCCTTATCTAATTATAAAGAAACTATTTTGAGCACACAATTTTAAAAGTTTAAACAGACTGATAGGCTACATAGAACCTAAACGAAATAAATTTTTAGCTTATAATTTAGGTATCTTCTCCAACTTTTTATTTATCAACATTCTGTTAACCAGCTCTCGTTCAGATGAATCATTTTCCATTACGTGTTTTGGTATCTATTTTTAGATTATATTTTCTGAGAAAGAAAGCTTTCAACCGAGCTGCGCATGATCATTGACCTAGTTATTTCAACAACAAGCCTGGCGTGTTGCAGTGAATCGTTATGTTGTAAGGTATAGAAATCTACTGATGTTACAAGCCAGTAAGTAATTAACTAAGCAACGTTTGTAAAGTTTGTAATGTTAATGATTTAGTAATGATTAAGCTTGTTTAAAGAAATAAATGATCAAATGTAACTAACCATGACAGCTAGCCATCCATAATATAAAAAAATATGTTACTCTATAATTAAGTATAATTAGAACTAGATATCTACGTTTGTTTTCTTTTTTAGGCATTCAACGCTTTGTAATCAGTGTTTCTTTCAGACATATTTTTTTGCTAGAGGGCGGACACTTTAACCTTTCGAAGGGGCGGGGTGCGGGGTAGTGTTAATTGCGATTCGGGGAAGGGGAATATGTTGCCTCCAAAGAGAAGTCTGAAAGAAATTGCGTAAAGCATCTGTTTTTAAAATCGATTTTTTTGTAAAACACCTTTCTGTGAAAAAAAAAGTTTAACCAATAGGTTTTATCGAAACAATGATGAAACTTTCTGCCTACTTATTGACTGTAGTGCCAATAAGAACTTCACACTGAACAGAAGTTGACAAGAGTAGTCGCCCATCTTGGTTCCAGAAGAGGATCTCTAGCCTGTCTTCCATAACCATACTGATTACCATGTCAGCTGAATTGACCTCAAGGTATTTTGTTTATGTTGTGTGGAAGAGTGGGGGTTAGGGGGGGGGGGGGGGGTTGAGAGTTGAGGGTGGAGAGTGGAGAGTGGGTTGGGGGGGGGCGGGGTTGAGCAAATACAAATAATAAATACAGGTGGTAAATATGTGTGGTTGGTCCACTAGATCAACCATTATTTTACTAACAGCCCTAGCACGGGAAGTGAACCAACAGTTAACCCATATAAAATCTATCAGCTTGTGTGTTCACGGTATCGTACACCTACAGCAGCTCTTACTGATGTTTATTCGAGTTTTGACAACTTTCACACACATATTAACACCGTAATTATTGTTCTTACTGGACGGTGTAGTCGGGTGGTAGAGTGATGGATTGCTAGCACAGAGGTCTCAAGTTTGTATACAGATCCGAGCTCGAGAATGCAGGACATAGGTGAGTTCATCGAGCTCTGATGGGTACCTGACAGAGGCGTATCCAGGTTTTCGTTGTAGGGGGAGCGAAAAGAGCAAAAAAAGGCGCCGAATTTTTAACACGTTCTATATACGTGTATTATATATATATATATATATATATATATATATATATATATATATATATATATATATATATATATATATATATATATATATATATATATATATGTATATATATATATATATATATATATATATATAATTACTAGCTGTATGTTATTACTTTGCTATGATGTAAAATAAATTGAAAGTAGCACTCTGAAGAAATAAGAAAAAACACACAATGAAGGGCGACAAACAAAAATTGTATCAATCTAAAAAATAAAATATGCACACACTACAACCAAAAACAATGAACGTATCACAATCTGTTTTGTAATTCTTGTAAAAAAAATTCTTACATAATAATTCCTGAGAAATTATTTAAGACAAGTGAAATAGGGGAAATAATCACTCTCTTAATATAAATATGTATATATCTACAAATTTAATTATAAATGTCAAAACAAATAAATAATTACTTTAGAATATAATAAAATTGTTTAACACTATTCGTGTTTACAAAATGTTTTTGTCTATAATCATAATTTAATATATTGTCATCATAAATGCTAAAGTATTACAGCATAATGAAAGTTTTTAAAATCAGAGTTGGTATAAAAACCACACTTTTCGATGTAGTAAACAAACGGTCGGAATAACAGCTTACATTTAACTAATAATTTGTCTTTTAGTTCAGATCATATATTTTTAACTAACTATCGCTTCTTTTTGTTCTTTAAAGATCATTTTTAACATGGTGATAGGTATGGGTTAGATCACTGTATTGATCACACACCTTTTTACTGGTAATTACAAAAACAATATTTACAGAGTTTTACGTTTACAAAGCTAATTTTCTGGCGGCATGTTACTTTGGTACATCATTACGCGTTTTTCTACATGTACTTAACAGATCAGTTCAGGGTGGGTTGGGGGGGGGGGGGAACAACTTCATTCACCACTGTCCGGTCACTTTAGGTCAATTATCCAACCCAGTGTATACCTAGGTGTGACATTAATGTCGCTCTACACAATTGTGGTGGTGAGGTGTGTGCGGGGGGGGGGAGATATCCGAGATAACCAACTCAGAGTGAACATAGCGTCAGTTTGTAGATGACTGTTCTAAACATACATATATATTACACAAATATATATTACACAAATACATATTACAGAAATAGGGAGGGGGGTTGTAACTGTTTCATATAATTTATAATCGTAATCACTATCGTCCAAACTGTAAGAATACTACTACTTCATCGTGATGACGTTTTTGACCTTGTCAAAATTTCCCCACCACTCCGCAGTTTGCTCATAAGTAAATTTAAATAGAGGTGCCACATCAGTTGCATTTGTTTCTGTATTGTAATTTTTTTTTAATTGATCACACGATTCAAACTGTAGGCCTATATACAAAGTAATTATGCGTGAAGTTTTATGTATAACATTTTCTAATTCAATTATTCGTAAGAAAATACATTATACAGTTGCCTTAAACTTAACACCCCTCTTGCCAAGTGGTACTACCCGTAAAGGTTTTTTAAACATTGCAATGCATCCTAATGGTTATTTTTAGAATGGCAAACTGATGCAGCTGTTAATACGTGTTGTAAACGTAGACACTACTAGACTAGTACAAAAATGCTTAATTGCTGCATGAAAAGAAAGCTTGTGATTTACATAAATGTGCCGACCAAAAATATTTTTTAACAAATATCATTGTTTAAAACTTAGAGTTTAAAAAGTTTCAAAAAGGCGCCACTTTGCTGAAAATGGCCAGAGGGGGAGCGGCCGCTCCCCCTGCTCCCCCCCTGCGTACGCTACTGGTACCTGACTCACGATAAGGAAAGTAATGGTGGCTGGGCATAATGCTGACCACACCAGTAAAGGTGGCTGGGCATAGTGCTGACCACAGCAGTAAAGGTGGCTGGGCATAGTGCTGACCACACCATTCCTTTATATGCCGATGTCCATGAACATGAACTATATCTGCCCCATGAATCGTAAGGTCTGAACGAGGAACTGTACTAATTATTATTTCTACAGAAATCTTGAGAAAAGAAAGTCTATCCTCTTGCTTGGAAGAGAAGGTCTAGGCAAAAGCTCCACTGGCAACTCTATTCTTGGTTCACCTTTTTTTAAAGCCAAAAACTACAGCTTACCCGATGAAGAGAATTCTGTTGATGGTGTTTCCTCCCGTTGGACTGGCATCACAGTTGTAGACGGCATCAGTGTGAGGGACAAAGATTTGTCTGACAAGTACCTGGCTCTAAAGCTAGCTGTCTCGGGGTTCAAGGCCTTTGACCTTTGCCCTGACGGGTTCGATGCTGTGGTACTTGTGTTACAGTACGGTGTCAGGTTCACCAAACAGGAGAAGGACACTATTGCCGTCATCAGAGAAATATTTGGTCGTGATGTTTTTAAGAAATGGGGCGTCATTGTTATGACGTATGGGGACTCTTTTCAGCTGGACCATGACGACGAGGGTTCGAGTGGCACGATTCAGCAAAAGTTTGATGGGTGGAGAAAACAACAAGTGGGTGACATAAAAAAGTTGTTTGAAGAATGTGGTGAAAGGTGTGTTGTGTTCAACAACAAAGCAAATGATAAAGTTGTTAGAACTGCTCAATTAGATCACCTAAAAGAAGCGCTCAGTTGTTTAAAGTCTGACCCATACACACGCGAATGTTTCGAATATTCAATTCATGCGTTAATTATGTCATATGTTAGTGACATTAAGACACAAATAGACATACACATAGCTTCGCAAACAGAGCAAAACCAACCGGAGAATACGGTGGCATATTTATCGGATCTTAGAGAATGTTTAATATTGATAAAAGATGTCGTTGAGATTCTCTGTGGAATATTGAATTTGAATGAAGATCATTTCGTCGTTGTTAATAAAAATGATAATGTCGTTGTTAATGAAAAAGGTAATGTCGTTGCTAATGAAAAAGATAATGTGATTGTTAATGAAAATGACAATTTCGATGCTGTTAACGAAGATGATATTGTCGTTGTTAATGTAAAAGATAATGTCGTTGTTGTTAATGAAAATGATAACGTTGTTGAAAGTCCCTGTGAAACGAGGGGAGAAGAGAAGTTCGAATTTGTTGATTTAAAAGATACCCTGGATGTAAATGAAGCGGCAGCTGGTGTACCACCTAATGAAAAACAGAAATGGATGGAGATACTTCAACTAGTCAACCAGTTCATAAGCGAGTGTAATTCGCAGATAAACAACATACCCAGTTACTTTAGCTGGGAGTTTTTGTGGCACTGTTACAATTACATTTTTAATACGATTGGTTCACTTTATAATAAGTTGAAATGTATGGGCCTGCGTTACACCAACTGACATGGGAGCCATCAAGAGTATAATGAGCTGAATGACATTTCTCATGATTAGTTGTATAAAAATACAATATTTTTTTCCCTAAAATACTTTGTCAAACGATGCCTGAAATAAAATAATTTTGACAATAATTACGCATTAATTCGTGTGATTTACTGCTTTGTTATGTTTATGTGTATGAAAACGATACGCCAATAGGTAAATTTAGCAAAGTTACCTACTTAGAACTGATATTAGAAACTGTTTTAATGCACTGTTTGAAACAGGCCTAGTGAAATAGATATGGATATGGCAGAGTCGATAAATACGAAGTTGAGTAAATTACATGCAATAATTATAAACACACCACGAGGTGAAGAACAATTTGAAAATTTAAATAAAGAGAGGGAAAATCTAAAAAAAAGTTTAGATACTATCTTAATGAAAAAAATCTAATAACAAAGGCGTAACGTCAAAACTATCCGTGACGAAATAAACTGTTAAAATAGACCCAACAAAAGCTGCAAAAAATTGACTTTGGATTTTGAACTAAATCAATATAGAAGGTGGGGGGAAGGGGGGTGTGGGATTCTGCGGGAAATGGGAAGTGGGGGGGGGGGGGGGACGTATCATAGCAAAATGTATAGAACTTGAGTAAATGCACTTCAATCAAGGCTTGTATAAGGATATTTTCTGTGATTTTATTTCGTTTATGTTTACAGCGTATAACCTAAAGTTTAATACTTAAATCTTATAACTCAACGTGTGGCCGGCAAATGCGGGCTTTGACCGCACTTTGACAGTAACATATATACAAATACACAAATATATATATATATATATATATATATATCTATATATATAAAGCAAAGTGGTCAGGTGCCCGATAGGGCACTTCCCGGCGCCGCAGGCGCGTCAAATTTGGCACGATGGTGCCTTGGGGCAATAGAACACGAGAGCCGGTGACAGTTTGCCGAAAAGTCCAAAGAGAGGGGGGCAAAACTGACCTCGACTGACCGGCGCCTTATATGGGCTATATTACGAAAAAAAAATTTCCTCCGACGACCCCCCTTGAAATTTTGTGAGGTGGTAGGAGAACGCCTTGGGGTGTTAGAAAAAACTCGCCATGTCCGGGAAAAATCGGGAAATGGGTCAAAACTGACCAGTCGTATTTCCCTATATAATCTATGTATTTTATGGGAAAAACAGAGGGTCATTTCAAAACGGATTTTAGGGCACTTACCCTCTTTACGTCTGGCTTTTTTTTGGCATGTTTATAGGTAAATGGCTTGGCCGTAGGGCAGACCTGTCGGTCTCACTCAAAGCCCTCGACGAGGGCTAAAAAGTGACCGCGAGTGAAATTCTCTTTATATGAGCTCTATTACGAAAAAAAATTTCCTCCGACGACCCCCCTTGATATTTTGTGAGGTGGTAGGAGAACACCTTGGGGTGTCACAAAAAACTCGCCATGTCCGGGAAAAATCGGGAAATGGGTCAAAACTGACCAGTCGTATTTCCCTATATAATCTTTGTATTTTATGGGAAAAACAGAGGGTCATTTCAAAACGGATTTTAGGGCACTTACCCTGTTTACATCTGGCTAATTTTTGGCATGTTTATAGGTAAATGGCTTGACCGTAGGGCAGACCTGTCGGTCTCACTCAAAGCCCTCGACGAGGGCTAAAAAGTGACCGCGAGTGAAATTCTCTTTATATGAGCTCTATTACGAAAAAAAATTTCCTCCGACGACCCCCCTTGATATTTTGTGAGGTGGTAGGAGAACACCTTGGGGTGTCACAAAAAACTCGCCATGTCCGGGAAAAATCGGGAAATGGGTCAAAACTGACCAGTCGTATTTCCCTATATAATCTTTGTATTTTATGGGAAAAACAGAGGGTCATTTCAAAACGGATTTTAGGGCACTTACCCTGTTTACATCTGGCTAATTTTTGGCATGTTTATAGGTAAATGGCTTGACCGTAGGGCAGACCTGTCGGTCTTACTCAAAGCCCTCGACGAGGGCTAAAAAGTGACCGCGAGTGAAATTCTCTTTATATGAGCTCTATTACGAAAAAAATTTTCCTCCGACGACCCCCCTTGATATTTTGTGAGGTGGTAGGAGAACACCTAGGGGTGTCACAAAAAACTCGGCATATCTGGGAAAACTTCGTAAAGCGGTCAAAACTGACCAGTTGTATTTCCCTATATAATCTTTGTATTTTATGGGAAAAACAGAGGGTCATTTCAACGCAGACTTTAGGGTACTTAAGCTCAGTATATCTGGCTAATGTTTTGCATGCTCCTAGGTCAATGGCTTGACCTTTAGGGAAAACTGTCGGTTACACTCAAAGCCCTCGACGAGGGCTAAAAAGTGACCGCGAGTGAAATTCTCTTTATATGAGCTCTATTACGAAAAAAAATTTCCTCCGACGACCCCCCTTGATATTTTGTGAGGTGGTAGAAGAACACCTAGGGGTGTCACAAAAAACTCGGCATATCTGGGAAAACTTCGTGAAGCGGTCAAAACTGACCAGTTGTATTTCCCTATATAATCTTTGTATTTTATGGGAGAAACAGAGGGTCATTTCAACGCAGACTTAAGGGTACTTAAGCTCAGTATATCTGGCTAATTTTTTGCATGCTCCTAGGTCAATGGCTTGACCTTTAGGGAAAACTGTCGGTTACACTCAAAACCCTCGACGAGGGCTAAAAAGTGACCGCGAGTGAAATTCTCTTTATATGAGCTCTATTACGAAAAAAAATTTCCTCCGACGACCCCCCTTGATATTTTGTGAGGTGGTAGAAGAACACCTAGGGGTGTCACAAAAAACTCGGCATATCTGGGAAAACTTCGTAAAGCGGTCAAAACTGACCAGTTGTATTTCCCTATATAATCTATGTATTTTATGGGAAAAACAGGGAAATTTTAACACAATTTTTAGGTTACTTAATGTCTGTACATCATGCTAAGTTTTTGCATACACTAATATAGATGACTAGGCCGTATGGAAAAACTGTTGGTCAGACTCAAAGCCCTCGACGAGGGCTAAAAGATGATCTTGAGTGAAATTCTCCTTATATGAGATATATATATATAAATAAATTGACGAACGATCCCCTTAATATTATGTGACGTCGTAGACCGACCATGGAGGGTAACAAAAAAACTTTATTCCCGTCGGAAACAGCCATTATAGTCGTTAAATATGTTCATATAACGTAATTTCTTATATAAGCAAACAATATAAGTAAACAATGACATACGTCATACGTTCAGTTTTCAAGGGAGGTAACGTTTTTGAAATTATTTTTTTTCAAATAATTGTATGCTATTTTAAACAGAAACAGAAAATGACGAAGTATAGCATTTGTTTTAGTACAAAATTGAGTTGTTAATTAAGATAAGTAACCTAATTAAATAAATTAATTAATTTCAAAAGGCAGTGTAATATAAACTATGAGATATACTGTTCATGAAACCTGTGTAGTTCTAATTCCATTTTAGTTATACATTGCGTACTTTCCAGAAATTCTTCTAGAGCTTAGTGTAAATGACGAACAAAAACATTATTTTCTAAAATTAGCATTACTGTTTAAATTAAACTTATTAAAGCACTCCACACCCAATCCATCGCTAAATAATTAACTATTCAAACTCTCAAATGTTTTTTAAAAACCTAAGCGAAGCTAGGCAGTATGTCTAGTCTATATATATAAAGCAAAGTGGTCAAGTGCCCGATAGGGCACTTCCCGGCGCCGCAGGCGCGTCAAATTTGGCACGATGGTGCCTTCGGGCAATAGAACACGAAGGCCGGTGACGGTTGGCCGAAAAGTCTACGGAGAAGGGGTCAAAACTGACCTCGACTGACCGGCGCCTTATATGGGCTATATTACGAAAAAAAATTTCCCCCGACGACCCCCCTTGAAATTTTGTGAGGTGGTAGGAGAACACCTTGGGGTGTCACAAAAAACTCGCCATGTCCGGGAAAAATCGGGAAATGGGTCAAAACTGACCAGTCGTATTTCCCTATATAATCTTTGTATTTTATGGGAAAAACAGAGGGTCATTTCAAAACGGATTTTAGGGCACTTACCCTGTTTACATCTGGCTAATTTTTGGCATGTTTATAGGTAAATGGCTTGACCGTAGGGCAGACCTGTCGGTCTTACTCAAAGCCCTCGACGAGGGCTAAAAAGTGACCGCGAGTGAAATTCTCTTTATATGAGCTCTATTACGAAAAAAATTTTCCTCCGACGACCCCCCTTGATATTTTGTGAGGTGGTAGGAGAACACCTAGGGGTGTCACAAAAAACTCGGCATATCTGGGAAAACTTCGTAAAGCGGTCAAAACTGACCAGTTGTATTTCCCTATATAATCTTTGTATTTTATGGGAAAAACAGAGGGTCATTTCAACGCAGACTTTAGGGTACTTAAGCTCAGTATATCTGGCTAATGTTTTGCATGCTCCTAGGTCAATGGCTTGACCTTTAGGGAAAACTGTCGGTTACACTCAAAGCCCTCGACGAGGGCTAAAAAGTGACCGCGAGTGAAATTCTCTTTATATGAGCTCTATTACGAAAAAAAATTTCCTCCGACGACCCCCCTTGATATTTTGTGAGGTGGTAGAAGAACACCTAGGGGTGTCACAAAAAACTCGGCATATCTGGGAAAACTTCGTGAAGCGGTCAAAACTGACCAGTTGTATTTCCCTATATAATCTTTGTATTTTATGGGAGAAACAGAGGGTCATTTCAACGCAGACTTAAGGGTACTTAAGCTCAGTATATCTGGCTAATTTTTTGCATGCTCCTAGGTCAATGGCTTGACCTTTAGGGAAAACTGTCGGTTACACTCAAAACCCTCGACGAGGGCTAAAAAGTGACCGCGAGTGAAATTCTCTTTATATGAGCTCTATTACGAAAAAAAATTTCCTCCGACGACCCCCCTTGATATTTTGTGAGGTGGTAGAAGAACACCTAGGGGTGTCACAAAAAACTCGGCATATCTGGGAAAACTTCGTAAAGCGGTCAAAACTGACCAGTTGTATTTCCCTATATAATCTATGTATTTTATGGGAAAAACAGGGAAATTTTAACACAATTTTTAGGTTACTTAATGTCTGTACATCATGCTAAGTTTTTGCATACACTAATATAGATGACTAGGCCGTATGGAAAAACTGTTGGTCAGACTCAAAGCCCTCGACGAGGGCTAAAAGATGATCTTGAGTGAAATTCTCCTTATATGAGATATATATATATAAATAAATTGACGAACGATCCCCTTAATATTATGTGACGTCGTAGACCGACCATGGAGGGTAACAAAAAAACTTTATTCCCGTCGGAAACAGCCATTATAGTCGTTAAATATGTTCATATAACGTAATTTCTTATATAAGCAAACAATATAAGTAAACAATGACATACGTCATACGTTCAGTTTTCAAGGGAGGTAACGTTTTTGAAATTATTTTTTTTCAAATAATTGTATGCTATTTTAAACAGAAACAGAAAATGACGAAGTATAGCATTTGTTTTAGTACAAAATTGAGTTGTTAATTAAGATAAGTAACCTAATTAAATAAATTAATTAATTTCAAAAGGCAGTGTAATATAAACTATGAGATATACTGTTCATGAAACCTGTGTAGTTCTAATTCCATTTTAGTTATACATTGCGTACTTTCCAGAAATTCTTCTAGAGCTTAGTGTAAATGACGAACAAAAACATTATTTTCTAAAATTAGCATTACTGTTTAAATTAAACTTATTAAAGCACTCCACACCCAATCCATCGCTAAATAATTAACTATTCAAACTCTCAAATGTTTTTTAAAAACCTAAGCGAAGCTAGGCAGTATGTCTAGTCTATATATATAAAGCAAAGTGGTCAAGTGCCCGATAGGGCACTTCCCGGCGCCGCAGGCGCGTCAAATTTGGCACGATGGTGCCTTCGGGCAATAGAACACGAAGGCCGGTGACGGTTGGCCGAAAAGTCTACGGAGAAGGGGTCAAAACTGACCTCGACTGACCGGCGCCTTATATGGGCTATATTACGAAAAAAAATTTCCCCCGACGACCCCCCTTGAAATTTTGTGAGGTGGTAGGAGAACACCTTGGGGTGTCACAAAAAACTCGCCATGTCCGGGAAAAATCGGGAAATGGGTCAAAACTGACCAGTCGTATTTCCCTATATAATCTTTGTATTTTATGGGAAAAACAGAGGGTCATTTCAAAACGGATTTTAGGGCACTTACCCTGTTTACATCTGGCTAATTTTTGGCATGTTTATAGGTAAATGGCTTGACCGTAGGGCAGACCTGTCGGTCTTACTCAAAGCCCTCGACGAGGGCTAAAAAGTGACCGCGAGTGAAATTCTCTTTATATGAGCTCTATTACGAAAAAAATTTTCCTCCGACGACCCCCCTTGATATTTTGTGAGGTGGTAGGAGAACACCTAGGGGTGTCACAAAAAACTCGGCATATCTGGGAAAACTTCGTAAAGCGGTCAAAACTGACCAGTTGTATTTCCCTATATAATCTTTGTATTTTATGGGAAAAACAGAGGGTCATTTCAACGCAGACTTTAGGGTACTTAAGCTCAGTATATCTGGCTAATTTTTTGCATGCTCCTAGGTCAATTGCTTGACCTTTAGGAAAAACTGTCAGTTACACTCAAAGCCCTCGACGAGGGCTAAAAAGTGACCGCGAGTGAAATTCTCTTTATATGAGCTCTATTACGAAAAAAAATTTCCTCCGACGACCCCCCTTGATATTTTGTGAGGTGGTAGAAGAACACCTAGGGGTGTCACAAAAAACTCGGCATATCTGGGAAAACTTCGTAAAGCGGTCAAAACTGACCAGTTGTATTTCCCTATATAATCTTTGTATTTTATGGGAGAAACAGAGGGTCATTTCAACGCAGACTTAAGGGTACTTAAGCTCAGTATATCTGGCTAATTTTTTGCATGCTCCTAGGTCAATGGCTTGACCTTTAGGGAAAACTGTCGGTTACACTCAAAGCCCTCGACGAGGGCTAAAACTTGACCGCGAGTGAAATTCTCTTTATATGAGCTCTATTACGAAAAAAATTTTCCTCCGACGACCCCCCTTGATATTTTGTGAGGTGGTAGAAGAACACCTAGGGGTGTCACAAAAAACTCGGCATATTTGTATTTTATGGGGAAAACTGGGTAATTTCTACGCCAATTTTAGGGTACTTACTCTTTGTATAACTGGCTAATTTTTTGCATACACCTCTATAGATAGATGGGCCGTATGGAAAACCTGTTGGTCAGCATTAAAGCCCTCGAAGAGGGCTAAAAATGACTGCGAGTGAAATTCTCATTATACGAAATTTGGTCAATTGGTCTATGAGCAGGGGAGGTAACTTTTTAATGTAACAATTTTTTAATATTTTGTATACTCTTTTTAAGAAAAAACAAAAATCATAAAGTATAGCATTGTTTTAAATGGATATTGTGTTATAAATTAAGTTTTGTATTGTATTGTAATTGTAAAATTAATTGCAAAAGTAATTTAATATAATATTTGATTGATAATTTTTATGAAAGCCCTTTCAGTTCTAATAACCTTGCGAGTAATAAGTTGCGAATATTCTATCAATTTATGGGTACTAAAAAAGTACCCCACTGTATAAATTTAGACATTTAATATAACAGCCATTCGCCTATTAATTAATCATTCAATTTCTCAACTTTTTTGAAAACCTAAGCGAAGCTAGGCAGTATGCCTAGTATATATATATATATATATATATATATATATATATATATATATATATATATATATATATATATATATATATATATATATATATATATATATATATATATATATATAATTCTCTTCTGGGAGACGCTAGAAAATAAGCTGTAAACGCGCTCCCTACCATCCCCACCCCTACATGGTCTTAGTGAGCTGTGGTTCACGCTATGTTTACCTTCGTGGAGTCGGGTTTAGTGACGGCTATTAGGGGCAGATAATTTAGTTTGAAACGATTTTAAACGTTGGGGGGGGGGGGGGGGGGAAGGAAGGGGGGGTTATGGTTCTTAACGAGCTACTTAGTGTGTTTTAAAGAAATATTTTCAGTGTCAGCGTTGGTACTGTCGAATTCACAAATTATGAATTACTGAAAAGTAGAAAAAACAACTAAATAGCGGCGTATGATATGCCGCGGGTCGGCTCGCATATATATAATATAGCTAAGTGGTCGGATGTCGGTTCAGTCAATTACCTTAAGTGTTTCAAATGTCGCAGGCACTCGCATCCGACCAAATGAACAAGGGGAACATTCGGTCAGACTTTAGACCTTCTAAAATTGCATCTCTGTGAAGTCCTAGACCGACCCTGGAGTGTAAGAAAAAAAAACAACGTTCAGCCTGTCGGAAAACTCGCGGAGGGCCGTTAGATCTGACCAGATGACGTATTTTAAAAATCTTCCTCTTTATCTTCTTCTAATTTTAGTGTTGGAAGAGATCTCATCCAACACAATTAAGTATACATGTCAACTGGTTATGAGCCATTGAGGCCATTGACTCCGATTTCAACCTGCTTTTCTTTTTGGATTTGTTTCCATAGCCTTTGTCAAACCAAGAACAAACTACAAGGCAGCAGTTGTTTGATTTTTGACTTTTTAGCCACCATTAGCTTTACCGGCTCGACAATGCCGATCTCTTTGGTTCATTGGTTACTGACAATTTGAACATACGGATAATTAATTATAAATGTTGCTTAAAAAGTGGTAATCAAGCAGCGACTTTGTCGAAACATTAACTATAGGATATCACGTTTCCAATTCTCGTAAGCACTTAATGTTAAAATTGTAATTGCAAGTTTTCTTTCTAATAATATAATTGTATGTGTATATTTTTTAACGATGCTTATATTGTTAGTTGTTGTATAGAATAGTTATACATGATGTCTTTGTAATTAGTGTTGGTCAACTTGACTTAAACAAAAAACGATTCCTGGTTAACGATCGATATCTTTAATTTTCAGCTTATTTTCTAGATCTAACGAATGTTGGATATTTGACATGGTGATATTGTTTTCTTTTTAACCATATTCTATTTAAAAACAAAATAAAAGAATACATCAAATCAAAATTGTTAATGTTAGTGATTTAGTGTGTTGCATGGTATCTTTATAATTTATATCAAGTCGAATTTACTAGAAAGTATTCGATAACTAGCACCTAATTAATATATTATAATTAAAAACTTACAGAGCTAAACAAATCATAAATAGATTTTTCATTTTGTTTTCCACCTAATTGTTGCACTCTTTTACTAAACATTACGTTTGTCTCTATCTGTATCGCCTAATCTATATCGATCAACATGCTATACTTATCTTACACTCACGTTTAGGCTTAGACTTACACAGTATGTGTTAGTTACTGTAAAACAATGACTACTGTAGTATGTACAGAACCTATAGTCTATCAAAGTGCCGTTTGCTCCTCAAGGGCCACAAAAGAATGAGTCAAGTTAGTGTTTCTTCTTCTTCGTTCTTAATTTTTAGTGTTTGAAGGAATCGAGCCTTATCTGCTTGCGGGTTTGAACTCTAAACTTCATCGAATTTTTCAACCATGAGCTTTTGCCAACTCCACCACGCCTCCATCACAATTAATGATAGGTGTGGTTATGCGCTGCTTTTCTTTTTGCATTTGCTTCCATAGCCTTGTCCAACCAAGAACAAACTATAAGGCAGCAGTTATTTGATTTTGGAGTTGTCTCTCCTAGCTGTCCCCAGCTAACGAGCCTCATCTGCCCTAAGGTTCGAGCTCGAGACTTTTCGGTATAGCAGCCGTGAGCTTTACCGACTCGACCACGCCGACCCCTGATAGTGTTTCATTTCATTCTAGTATTAGGTTTAAGTTCAATTTATAATTGGCATGGGGGTGAATAATTTCTAATGGATAATTGACACAGGGTAATGTCCTGCTTCCTAGAGACACACATTTTGTTAAGTGAGTTTGCTGACTACAGACATTTTAAAATATTCTCTGCACAGTTTATAATTAATATGGAAGTAAAGGTTAAACAGAGAGGTAATTCAGTTACGAGAACTATCACGACAATTTTACCGTAAGCATCTAGCTATACAAACGCTTCTAACATAACAACAAAAAAAAGTAGTTACATAATAGTCTTGATATATCAAGCGTCATCATTCGTAATAGATACGAAAAAATGGCATGGTACTTTTGTGAGGTGTTTGAGAATTTCTTAAGAGTCAAATACCCAGAAAGGCACTAATCGTCATAATCATGCTTAATACAATTTAATTAAAAGATCCTATGTTTAAACAAAATGTAAACAAATCCGTGTTAATATCGAGGCTTTAAACTGAAATAGCGAGATGTATAAATAGGACACGTCATACACACTACACACTGATGCAGGTTCACACAGATTTTCCCGTAAAACTAAGCGTGTTCGTGTTGTGTGCAGTAGGCTCTTGTTGTGTAGCAGGTATGATGGCTTGTATTGATCATTTAAATACTGATGAGTACACTTGTTATTTATTAGGTAAAACACGTTTATAACTCGTATTAGGCTATAAATAGTACCAAAAACCCAGTGAAGAGTGTGGGTGAGGGTCGTGCAAATCAGACTATTGTGAAGATAGGCTCCACGGGAAAGGCGGAAAAGGGTTTACACACTTATACATATATATATATATATATATATATATATATATATATATATATATATATATATATATATATATATATATATATATATATATATATATATATATATATATATCTTTTGAAGTATGCAATGTGTGATAAACTTCATAAAAATAATACGCTTTTGAATACGTATGTAAATTTCTGCAAAAATCAAAGAAAGTCATGTGTGGACCGATAAAATAAACTAAAACTTTTAACCATAATAACTTTGTTATCTAAACATACAGTTTTTCTGAGCAATGTGAATGTATCTTAGAATCGTTCTAGACATTGGTCTCATGTATCAACAATATCAATCACCTAGCATTAAGTGGCTATAATTTTATCTGACACTTGACTAATTTAACTCGTGATGTAACTGCTGTTAGCGAACCACTCACTCGAGCATTACACAACACTTGCACAAGTATTTCTTCGGTTACAAAGATTAGGCTGACTTACATTGTGCATGCGTAGAATACGCACAGTTACAAACATACACACACAGAGAGAAACACACGCACACACTACATTACCGTCTAAACACTTACTCTTACTCCCTCTCTGTCGCATACACAAAAAAAAAACATAGTGTCGCATGCCACCTTCATGATAACACGGATGTTTCTGATAGTTTCTTCTATACTATAGGGACAATGTCTGATACAAGCAAGAATATGTTTCTTCTGATGGGTAGATCAGGAAACAAGATCAGTTTACTTGTTAAATCAATTCTGTTTAAAAAGTCAAGGCTCCATTCAACCTAGCCAATGACGTCACAACTCCATCCAACCTAGCCTATGACGTCATAGCTCCATCCAACCTAGCTAATGACGTCACAGCTCCATCCAACCTAGCCAATGACGTCAAGGCTCCATACAACCTTGCTAGCGACTTCATAGCGTCAGGTGAAAAAAAAATTGGTGGCGAAGCAGCTCGACTTGAAACAGCAACAAAACACGAACAGTGTTTCTTCCAGACTTTTTTCCCCGGGGGGCACTTGAAATTTTCGGGGGGGGGGGGGGGCGGACACTGTTAAAAGTATATATTTTCTATATAAATTTCATACATTTCATTTCGTTCGGAGGGGGGGGGGGCGGTAAAAGAATTTCGTGGGTCGAAGCCCCCCCGAAGAGATGCCTGGAAGAAACTCTGAACACGAAGCTTGTGAAGATTTTACAGTTTGTGGAGACACGGCATGTTATAAGATCAAAGTTGGCGACGATTACTATATCAACAATATAAACGTTTTGTTTGATATGTTGATACGGGCTTTTAATTGTTGTACCCAAGGTTTTACCGCTCTACTGATTGTATTAAAATACGGAGTTCGCTTCACCAAACAAGAGAAAGACGCGATTTCGTTAATTAAAGATGTGCTTGGCGAGGATTGTATAAGAAACTATGGAGTTATTGTTTTTACACATGGAGATAACTTTGATTCAGATCATAAAGATGGTGACACCTATACAAACGTTAGTGCCTGGTGTAGAGATCAGAGAGGAGACATACAACGTTTGTTTGATGAGGTTAAATACAGATGTGTCATCTTTGACAACAGGACGACTGATGAAAATAAAATGAAACTGCAAATGCAGCAGCTATTAAAACAAATAGATACTTCAAAACATGGATTTTACACGAGGCTTTTGTTTTGTGAATACCTGGCTTCTGTTTCAAAAGTGGAATTTGAACGTCTAAAGAAAATAGCAGACATTGAAAATTTCAAATTTGAAGCAGCCTATTTGTGGAAAAAATTGGGAACACTTGAAAGACTTTTAGGCGAAAAACCTGTCGACCAACCAAGAAAAACGATACACGAAGAAAAAGAAAATCTAATTACAACTTTAATTAATCTGCATACAAAAAAAAAATAAACACAGGGAGTAATCTCCCGTAAACTTTATCGAATATTCTTCTATAAAACTACAGGGGATGGCAACGCATGATATAGACATGATTTTTACAAGCTTTTATTTAACTCACTTCCTCTGTCGACAGTCTGTCTAGATGGAAATGCCCGAGCGAAATCGCAGACACTTATAACTGACAGATACGGTTCGTACTTGATACGTGGGTCAAGACACGAAGACAATGCATCGTGACATTCAATTTGACTTAATTGGTCGCCTAATTAATTTTTTATGAATTAATTAAAATTTGGACCGAATTAGTAGGTAGTTCTATCCACACGTGTCATCACGGCAATAGCTGCGCCATCACGTTCATTGGATTTAGTCATGTAACTCTATTGTAAACAAAAACATGTAAAGTACAAAAAAAATATTCAACAAGCTTTTATGTAATAATGCACTAAAAAGGAGAAAATAAATTATTCACTACTATTGAAATAACTATAAAGAAAAGCTGGGTCTCTTCCTAAATATAAGTAAAGGTATACCTTATTTTCTCCTTTTTAGTGCATTATTACATAAAAGCTTGTTATTAAAACGTTTTTTATGAATTTTTTTTATCCATTTTAATTACTTTAGTTTTTAAAAATAGAATAGAATCTCGTAGAGAAAAAAATGCGCACCAAGTGAAGAATGGTAAACAATGTGTGTTTAATAGTGCGGAATATTATTAGTACTTTATAAATTCATTTTCGTTTTTTGAGAAATCGGAAATAGCGTCAATTACTACTTCCGGTCAACGGAAATTACTCAAAATTTGACAGAAGGCAGAAAATCAAATTAGATCTTTTATGTATATGTGAAATTTCGTTTATCTATCTGAAACAGTACTCAAGATGTAGGCTTTTAAAAAACTAAAAGTGGAATAAGTCCCACTTCCGGTTATAGGAAATCGCTGATAAGTTGATAAAGAACTACAAATTTGATACTATACTTATATATGCAATTTCATCACCTAGCTATAACGGTACTCAAGTTATCATGTTTACAGACACACACACACACATACACACACAGACATACGGACAGAATTGCAAAGCCCAGTTTTTCCGACTCGATTACACATAGAGCGCTCAAATTTTGATAAATCTACATTTATTATTTTTGCCCGATTAAAATAAGTTCCGTAGACTCTGTATATGATGAAGTACTGAAGTGTAAAACGAATGAAAACAGTTGAAATTTCATGTGTTCTTTGTGCACGATTACAATACTTTCTCTATACTCTGTATACGAGAAAGTACAAATGTATTCTTGGATTTGTGAAAACAAATGTGGAAGCTGTATTGTTAAGTGTACGCGTACATTATCTACTTAAAATTGTAAGTGCCATAGTTTTGTTCGCCCATGACCCATGATGAGGCTTTATAGCTGGGACAGCAACTCTTCTAGGAGAGACAGCTCCATAACTTAACAGCTGCTGCATTGTAGTTTGTTTATGGTTGAACAAAGACTAAAGTAATTTCAAAAAGGAAGGCAGGCTGAACTCTGAGTCAACCAATTTTGACTTCCTTTCAATGGAGCAAGTATTTCAAGAAATTTTATGTAAGGACTATATTAAACATTTGTATCAGCTCGCATTAAAGAAGAGTTAATTTCATTTGGGTTCATGTCAATGTAAACAACTGGAAGTAAATTTAACTAATTGCATTAACAAAAATTATTGTCTAAACTCGCTCACTTTTCCTGGAGAGACAGTTAAATGTTGGCTGAAATATCTGGTTCCTTGAAGGCTGGCGGTCAAGAACTTTGGTCAACTGGGTCTTTAGTTACTGAGGCACACCTGTGCTACGGATATCTACATTGTCCATTTGGTCAACTGGGTCTTTAGTTACTGAGGCACACTTGTGCTACAGATATCTACATTGTCCATTTGGTCAACTGGGTCTTTAGTTACTGAGGCACACTTGTGCTACAGATATCAACATTGTCCATTTGGTCAACTGGGTCTTTAGTTACTGAGGCACACTTGTGCTACAGATATCTACATTGTCCATTTGGTCAACTGGGTCTTTAGTTACTGAGGCACACGTGTGCTACAGATATCTACATCGGCCAGTCGACCGGACTGATACTAGATGCACGGCTTGGACCTAGGTAGATTCACTTAATGTCTGACCATTCAAACATATTATACGTAATAAATGTTGTAAATTTGTTGAAAAGAAACAGAAAAAATATCATCTCTACAGTTATCGTGTATATAAATTAAGCACTCGAGACAAACATTTTTCAAGTAAATGCACATAATATTCAAAATTAACATTTTGATATTACTTTTATTGTATCAGAATGAGCCAAATTAAAAAAGAAATCACAATTTATAATGAATATATTTGTTTTTTATTCATGCTTATATGCCTATACTTAGCTGTTGTTATAAATTGTCATACATGATATATGTGAAATAACGAAAGGACAAGGAGTCATGGTGATAATGTTTTCTTTGTTTGTATTTAAAAGAAATAAAAGAATCCATGAAATATAAATTGTCATTGCAAATTGATTTGTATATTGTATACGTCTTTATCAAATGGAAATTTTAATACATTTTAAAACGAAAAATAATATAATTTCATGAAATCGAATTTACAAGTAGGCCTAATTGTTAACTAATTGACAATAATATCATAATTTCAAAGCTTCGAAAGGAAGCGATACAAAAGTGAACTTTTGAATTTCTCCTCTATAGTGCAATCCCCCCCCCCTGTCGTGTAGGCACTAAGGGCGGCATCCCCGCACTATTAGCTACGCCACTATCTATGCAGTACAGATGCTAATCACTAACATCACCATTAGCTACTTAGTGTACTAAGTTCGAAAAGAACAAATAGAGAAATGCTTTATGTTTTGTATTAAGTTCGAAAAAAAAGCAACATCTTGAATATTATGTATGAATCATGATAAAAAATATTGATAATTATTTATATTAATGTAAAATCTTTGTAAGATCAGTCAGTAATTTTAAAGTTATTTCCTTGCAGAAATAAAATTGATTGTTTAGAACATTTTTTGCAAACGAGTTTGACAGCTGCTGTATAGTCACAAAAAAATAAATTGGTGAAAAAATTATAATGTAAAAGTTAGATAAACCATCATTTATATTGATATATTGAAAAAGGATAAACGTTTTAGATCGATGTTTCTTCCAGGCATCCTTTTCGCTCCCCCCCCCCCCCGAAAATTTCAAGTGCACCCCCCCCCCCCCCCGGAGAAATAAGTTCTTCATTTAAGCTTACTAAGATATCAAGCATGAGCTTTTTTGTTGATCCGTTTGAGTTTTTTGTAAACTTTTGTTTTTTTCTTGGCTATCATTATCTTTTTGTACTGAGCCACCTCTATTTCCCTTTCCACCTGAACCATCCATATTTTGCTTAGAGATTTTCCATCTATTTTCCGAATTTCGCTCGACATTTTCAAAATTGTCTCTACTATTTTCTTTATTTATTTTCTCCATTATGTCTCTGATTTTTCGCTCGAGAATTTTTTCGTTAAATAGTTTTGCTATCATTTCTTCCACCTTTTCCCCCACTACTTTTTCCATTTTTTCAATGATTGTAATCTCATAATTGTCTCGAATATTTTCTTCAGCTTTTTCTTCAATGTTTTCGACACTTCCACTTCCAGTGTCAAGTTTTTCTGCTTGAACTGTGTTACTACATTCTCCGCAATTAGCATACACATGTTTCCCCACTCGTTCGTTCATTTTCCTCTCAACAAAGAATTCAAATATTTCTATAAAACTTCCTTCATCATGTCTCTTATGTTTTTCGTCTTTGTATTTATCGCCTCTAATCGCCTCTACATAGTCAAATAATTGTTTAACTTTCTGTGGGTCTTGGTCGTGTTTATTATCAAACAAAACACATCTGTAATTGACTCCAACAAATTTTTTATTAAACCTTTTTGTTCTCTAAGCCAGCATTGAAAGCTTATGTCCTCGTCATAGTTATCACCGTACGTGAATGCGATAATTCCACCGTTTTTAATTGATACTTTGACAAATGTTTTTATTAAATCTATTGCTTGTCTCTCTTGGTTGGTAAAGCGACATCCATATTTTAGAACTATTATAATGGCTGTAACATAATGACCACACTTCTCTAAACATTCTTGTACATTTTTCTTTATGCGTGTCGTGTCTTCATAGTCTGTATCATAGATGCTGACACCGTCTACTATTGTAACCTTTTGACCCTGGTATTCAATGATTTCTGTTTTACATTCATTCACTTCTGATTCCCCAAAGCCTCCTTTTACTTTAAAATGTTCTTTTCTGCAATGTAATTCCCAGTGGCGCTGTTGCCGTTTCCAGTTCTTCCAACTATCAGCAAGACAGATTTACTTAAATGCAGATTTGACATGATGTAGCTGAAAGCAAACTAAATTTGATAGGTCTATCTATCATACAGTAACAAATATTCTTGTTTTTTAAATGTCTTTTAACTTAAACCGAAACCCTAGACCAACTCATTGCACTATGCAAATACTGTTGGTCGCGATTAAATTATATTAAAAAAATGATAACTA